>NW_027309088.1:45000-52789 GCF_047496885.1 Scyliorhinus torazame
CGTTCGAGGGGGCGTTCGAGAGGGCGTTCGAGGGGGCGTTCGAGGAGGGCGTTCGAGGGGGCGTTCCAGAGGCCCGTTCGAGAGGGCGTTCGAGGGGGCGTTCGAGGGGGCGTTCCAGAGGGCGTTCCAGAGGGCGTTCGAGGGGGCGTTCGAGAGGGCGTTCGAGGGGGCGTTCCAGAGGGCATTCCAGAGGGCGTTCGAGGGGGCGTTCGAGGGGGCGTTCGAGAGGGCGTTCGAGGGGGCGTTCCAGAGGGCATTCCAGAGGGCGTTCGAGAGGGCGTTCGAGAGGGCGTTCGAGGGGGCGTTCGAGAGGGCGTTCGAGAGGGCGTTCGAGGGGGCGTTCGAGAGGGCGTTCGAGAGGGCGTTCGAGGGGGCGTTCGAGGGGGCGTTCGAGAGGGCGTTCGAGGGGGCGTTCGAGGGGGCGTTCGAGAGGGCGTTCGAGAGGGCGTTCGAGGGGGCGTTCGAGGGGGCGTTCGAGAGGGCGTTCGAGGGGGCGTTCGAGAGGGCGTTCGAGGGGGCGTTCGAGTGGGCGTTCGAGAGGGCGTTCGAGAGGGCGTTCGAGGGGGCGTTCGAGGGGGCGTTCGAGGGGGCGTTCGAGAGGGCGTTTGAGGGGCCGGTTCGAGAGGCCCGTTCGAGAGGGCGTTCGAGGGGGCGTTCGAGGGGGCGTTCGAGAGGCCCGTTCGAGAGGGCGTTCGAGAGGGCGTTCGAGAGGCCCGTTCGAGAGGGCGTTCGAGGGGGCGTTCGAGAGGGCGTTCGAGAGGGCGTTCGAGGGGGCGTTCGAGAGGGCGTTCGAGAGGGCGTTCGAGGGGGCGTTCGAGAGGGCGTTCAATCGAGGCGTTCGAGGGGGCGTTCGAGAGGGCGTTCGAGGGGGCGTTCGAGAGGGCGTTCGAGTGGGCGTTCGAGGGGGCGTTCGAGGGGGCGTTCGAGGGGGCGTTCGAGGGGGCGTTCGAGAGGGCGTTCGAGAGGCCCGTTCGAGAGGGCGTTCGAGAGGGCGTTCGAGAGGGCGTTCGAGGGGGCGTTCGAGAGGGCGTTCGAGAGGGCGTTCGAGGGGGCGTTCGAGAGGGCGTTCGAGAGGGCGTTTGAGGGGCCGGTTCGAGAGGCCCGTTCGAGAGGGCGTTCGAGGAGGCGTTCGAGAGGGCGTTTGAGGGGCCGGTTCGAGAGGCCCGTTCGAGAGGGCGTTCGAGGGGGCGTTCGAGGGGGCGTTCGAGAGGGCGTTCGAGAGGCCCGTTCGAGGGGGCGTTCGAGGGGGCGTTCGAGAGGGCGTTCGAGGGGGCGTTCGAGAGGGCGTTCGAGGGGGCGTTCGAGAGGGCGTTCGAGAGGGCGTTCGAGGGGGCGTTCGAGAGGGCGTTTGAGGGGCCAGTTCGAGGGGGCGTTCGAGGGGGCGTTCGAGAGGGTGTTTGAGGGGCCGGTTCGAGAGGCCCGTTCGAGAGGCCCGTTCGAGAGGGCGTTCGAGGGGGCGTTCGAGAGGGCGTTCGAGGGGGCGTTCGAGAGGGCGTTCGAGGGGGTGTTCGGGAGGGCGTTCGAGGGGGTGTTCGGGAGGGCGTTCGAGAGGGCGTTCGAGAGGCCCGTTCGAGAGGCCCGTTCGAGAGGGCGTTCGAGGGGGCGTTCGAGGGGGCGTTCGAGGGGGCGTTCGAGGAGGCGTTCGAGGGGGCGTTCGAGGGGGCGTTCGAGAGGGCGTTCAATCGAGGCGTTCGAGGAGGCGTTCGAGAGGGCGTTCGAGGGGGCGTTCGAGAGGGCGTTCGAGGGGGCGTTCGAGAGGGCGTTCGATCGAGGCGTTCGAGGGGGCGTTCGGTGGTTATTGGAATAGACACAATGTGCAGGGGTACGGGGATAGGGCAAGGGAGCGGCACTGAGTCACGATCCTCGTACGGAGAGCTGGGGTAGACACCATGGGCCGAATGGCCTCCTTCTGCACCGTGACGATTCTGTGAAGCGCTGATAACAACCTGTCCACCTCCTCGCCTTGATTTCCCTCCTCCACCTCTCGAGGCGCTGGCACTCGCCAGCACGGCCTGATGATGCCGTGCGTGAGTTGTCGTGCTGATAGGGAAAGGCTGAATGGACTGGGCTCTTCTCACAAGAAAAGAGGAGGCTGAGGGCTGGCACGATAGAGACCGAGCGTGTTTTCAGTCAGCGCTGTGCATGGCCAGCCAAGCACTGGGCCAAGCACGCACACAGCAGCACAGGTGCACACACTGGCCCATGAGCAGGAGCCCATAAACAGGCAAACAAATTCGAGCGCAGGTGTGCGCGTGGACACATAGATGGAAGTACATGCACAGGTGCACATGGGTGCAAACGCACGGGCATAGTCACAAGCGGGCACAGGTACACACTGGCACATCGGTACAGGCATGGACATGGACACACCAGTAACATTTGTGCCACACAAGCGCCAGGCAAAGACCATCTCCAACAAGAGAGGATCTAACCCTCTCCCCTGTGACTAAATCAAAACCATCGAGAATGAGTTGCTATGTTTTATTTAGTCACTGGAATTCAGTGATGACATCACCATCGCTGAATCCCCACAATCTACATCCTGGGGGTGACCATTGATCAGAAACTGAACTGGACCCAGCCACATTAATACTGTGGCTACCAGGGCAGGTCAGAGGCTGGGAATCCTGCGGAGAGTAACTCACCTCCTGACTCCCCCCAAAGCCTGTCCACCATCTACAAGACACAAGTCAGGAGTGTGAGGGAATACTCTCCACTTGCCTGGATGAGCGCAGCTCCAACAACACTCGAGAAGCTCGACACCATCCAGGACAAAGCAGCCCCGCTTGATTGGCTCCCCCTTCCACAAACATTCACTCCCTCCCCCACCGACGCACAGTGGCAGCCGTGTGTACCGTCTCCAAGATGCACTGCAGCAACTCACCGAGGCTCCTCAGGCAGCACCTTCCAAACCCACCACCTCTACCACCTAGAAGGACGAGAGCAGCAGATACCTGGGAACCCCACCACCTGGAGGTTCCCTTCCGAGTCACTCACCGTCCCGACTGGGAAATATATTGGCCGTCCCAATGAGTGGAGGGTGTTGGTTAGCACATGGGAATATGATATTATTGCTATCACAGAGACATGAGGGAGGGGCAGGTCTGGCACCTCAATATTCTGGAATATCGAGTCACCAGCCCTGACAGGTTGTGGGTTGGTATCGCAATATTGATCAAGGAGTCATTTACTGCAGTGAGGAGGAATGATACCTTAGCAAGCTCCTCAACTGGGGACATATGTGTGAATCTTCAAACCAAAAAATGGTCAATCACATTACTGGGAATGTATTGTAGGCTCCCAATAGTCAGGGAGAGATAGAAGAGCAGATATGTAGACTAATGTCCGAGAAATGTAAAAACAATCTGGTAACAAGAGTCGGGGACTTCAGCTTCCCCAGTATTAATTGGGATAAGCAAAGTGTGAAAGACTTAGAGGCGGCAAAATTCTTGAGTGCATCGAGGAGAGCTTTTTGAGACAGCACGCAGAAAGGCCGACAAGAGAGGGACAGTACTTGACCCTAATTTCAGGGAATGAAAGCAGGCGGGTGTTAGTGGGGGAGCCTTTCGGTGACAGTGACCATAACTCAGTAAGGTTTAAGGTAGTTGTAGAAAAGGACAAAAATAGACGGGAAATAAAGGTAGGAGGTTAGGGAGCACGGGACCCGTGGGATCTTCCTGTGCCTGTTCATAGATCCCTGAAGACAGCTGGACAGGTAGATCAGGCGGGTAAGGAGGCTGATGGTCTACTTGCCTTTATTAGCCGAGGCAGAGAGTTTAAGAGCAGGGAGGATTTGCTGGAACTGTATAAAACGTTGGTTAGGCCACAGCGAGAGTATTGTGAGCAGTTCTGGAATCCACGTTACAGGAGGGATGTGATAGCCACTGGAAAGGGGGCAGAGGGGATTTACCAGGATGTTGTCTGGGCTGGAGGGTGTTGGTTATGGAGAGAGGCTGGTTTGGCTGGAGTGATTTCCCTGGATGCAGAGGAGACTGAAATGAAAATGAAATGAAAATCGTTTATTGTCACAAGTCGGCTTCGATGAAGTTACTGTGAAAAGCCCCTAGTCGCCACATTCCGGCGCCTGTTCGGGGAGGCTTGTACGGGAATTGAACTGTGCTGCTGGCCTGCCTTGGTCTGCTTTCAAAGCCAGCGATTTAGCCCAGTGAGCTAAACCAACCCCTGACTGAGAGGGGGGGGGGGCACAAAGGGGGAAGTGGATCAATACTAGATAAGGGACGAGGTTATTGGCCATGGGGGAAGTGGGAGGCGAATTGGTTGATTGCTCACAAAGCAGGCGCAGGCGTGATGAAGCCAGCAGCTTGCGTGTGTGCTACACACCTCGATATTGGGCCTGTCACACCAGTGCAGTGTCTCTGTGCTTTCAGTATCGACAGGTGGCGGGGTCACAAAAGGAGTGTGTTAGTTATAGATTTAAGTTGCACGTGAGCAAATACAATAATAGTGGTGTGTGTGAATCATAAAATCCTGAGCTGTAGGTTAAACCGGTACTGGAATGACATCATTCACGGCCCAGTTTCCCTTCAGCTGGCGTGTGTGTGGGGCTCATGAAATAGTTTTAAAATGTAGTCACTGTTCTAAAGCAGGGAAATGTTACACACTGTGGCACAAACAGCAATATAGAACAGAGCATGACAGCGCAGTACAGGCCCTTCGGCCCTCGATGTTGCGCCGACCAGTGAAACCACTCTAAAGCCCATCTACACTATTCCCTTATCGTCCATATGTCTATCCAATGACCATTTGAATGCCCTTAGTGTTGGCGAGTCCACTACTGTTGCAGGCAGGGCATTCCACGCCCTTACTACTCTCTGAGTAAAGAACCTACCTCTGACATCTGTCCTATATCTATCTCCCCTCAATTTAAAGCTATGTCCCCTCGTGCTGGACATCACCACCCTATCCAATCCTCTGATCATCTTGTATGCCTCAATTAAGTCACCTCTTAACCTTCTTCTCTCTAACGAAAAACAGCCTCAAGTCCCTCAGCCTTCCCTCATAAGATTTTCCTCCATACCAGGCAACATTCTGGTAAATCTCCTCTGCACCCGCTCCAATGCTTCCACATCCTTCCTATAATGCGGCGACCAGAATTGCACGCAATACTCCAAATGCGGCCGCACCAGAGTTTTGTACAGCTGCAACATGACCTCATGGCTCCGAAACTCAATCCTTCTACAATAAAAGCTTACACACCGTACGCCTTCTTAACAACCCTCTCAACCTGGGTGGCAACGATCAGGATGAGATGGTCTGCTCCGGGTGATGTGGGACTTGAGGATTCAGTATTAGTCCCGGACACCAGGGGTTACTGTCCTCGCCCCCTCTGCAGACAGTTGCCGCAGTATAGTTTATGCCCACATGAGGACAGGAGGGAGCTTGGTTTGGAGTCTGATCCACAAGACTGGTGCTGCTCCCTCGTTACCGCACTGCATCATCGGTCGGATCACAGAGCACGGAAACAGGCCCTTCGGCCCGGCTGGTCCCTGCCGCCCAGTTTCTATCACTGAGCTGGTCCCGCATTTGTCCCATATCCCCGTGTCGGCCGCATCCCCGTGTCGGCCGCATCCCCGTGTCGGCCGCATCCCCGTGTCGGCCGCATCCCGTGTCGGCCGCATCCCCGTGTCGGCCGCATCCCCGTGTCGGCCGCATCCCCGTGTCGGCCGCATCCCCGTGTCGGCCGTGCCCCACATCCCCGAGTCGGCCGCATCCCCGTGTCGGCCGCATCCCCGTGTCGGCCGCATCCCCGTGTCGGCCGCATCCCCGTGTCGGCCGCATCCCCGTGTCGGCCGCATCCCCGTGTCGGCCGTGCCCCGTGTCGGCCGCATCCCCGTGTCGGCCGTCCCCGTGTCGCCGCATCCCGTGTCGGCCGCATCCCCGTGTCGGCCGCATCCCCGTGTCGGCCGCATCCCCGTGTCGGCCGCATCCCCGTGTCGGCCGCATCCCCGTGTCGGCCGTGCCCCGTGTCGGCCGCATCCCGTGTCGGCCGCATCCCCGTGTCGGCCGCATCCCCGTGTCGGCCGCGTCCCCGTGTCGGCCGCGTCCCGTGTCGGCCGCGTCCCGTGTCGGCCGCGTCCCGTGTCGGCCGCGTCCCCGTGTCGCCGCGTCCCCGTGTCGCGCGTCCCGGTCGGCCGCGCGCTCCCGTGTCGGCCGCGTCCCCGTGTCGGCCGCGTCCCCGTGTCGGCCGTCCCCGTGTCGGGCCGCATCCCCGTGTCGGCCGCCCCCGAGTCGGCCGTGGCGCATCCCGTGTCGGGCCCGCATCCCCGTGTCGGCCGCATCCGGGTCGCCGCCCCGCATCCCCGTGTCGGCCGCCCGCATCCCGGTGCGCCGCGCCCGCATCCCGTGTCGGCGCCCCGCATCCCCGTGTCGGCCGCATCCCCGTGTCGGCCGCATCCCCGTGTCGGCCGCATCCCCGTGTCGGCCGCATCGCGTGTCGGCCCGCCCGCATCCCCGTGTCGGCCGCATCCCGTGTCGGCCGCATCCCGTGTCGGCCGCCGCATCCCGTGTGGCGCATCCCGTGTCGGCCGCGATCCCGTGTCGGCGCGCGTGTCGCGCTCCCGTGTCGGCCGCATCCCCGTGTCGGCCGCATCCCCGTGTCGGCCGCGTCCCGTGTCGGCCGCGTCCCGTGTCGGCCGCGTCCCCGTGTCGGCCGCGTCCCGTGTCGGCCGCGTCCCCGTGTCGGCCGCGTCCCGTGTCGGCCGCGTCCCGTGTCGGCCGCATCCCCGTGTCGGCCGCGTCCCCGTGTCGGCCGCGTCCCCGTGTCGGCCGCGTCCCCGTGTCGGCCGCCCCGTGTCGGCCGCGTCCCCGTGTCGGCCGCGTCCCGTGTCGGCCGCATCCCGTGTCGGCCGCGTCCCCGTGTCGGCCGTCCCGGCCCCCCGCATCCCCGTGTCCGGACCGACGCTTACTTGATGGGCAGCCAGAGGCAGGTCAGAGACACTTCACAAAGCAGAGCTGCCAACTTCATTTACCTTCCATCCTCCCAAATGATGACAGCCAACGGGTGGGGAGGGATGTGTGAATACCTGAGGAAGACTGTCAACAAAGGCTGAGCGAATTGGGGTGTAAATGGCCGGGTAACGTGCGGGGAACAGGAAGCCACAGGCACACTTGGGGGAAACAAGACTGAATGGGTTAAGGAGCAAAGGGGTCAGGAGGTGCTGAACCCCAATTGTAACGCAGCTTGTGCCAATCAAAAGTGAGGACAACATGAGTTCATTTGTCGAGATGTGGAACTGAAAAGTGGGAATGTTGTCCTCGATGTGAGTCGGTTGCTGTTGCAGAGTTGTGCACGGCTCTGGTCTAATTATTGAAATGGACACGAAGGCACTGTAAACGTCGCCACAGTCCCAGAGGACCATCGCTTTCCCTTTGAGAGCTGACTGGCGGTGATTTACCTGGAGGGTCACCGCGCCTCGGGTGAGGGAAGAAGGTTGAGAAGGCGGGATCTGAGGGAGTAACCTCAAGCTGGGGCGGGGCTGTGGGCATCGCTCCGCACCGCGAACCAGCCGTTCCCAGCCCCCCACCAGGCGCTGTAGAGGGTGAGCACAGAATTGCAAAGAGGACTTCAGCATAGAGAGGCTATAAACATCGGGGAGAACCTCAACGTGCTGGAGCCCGTTTCCGTACACTGGAGGAGCGGGGCGGCCTTTAATATTGTGGAAGAGCACAGAGAGAATGTTTCCTCCCGCCGAGACGGTGAGCGTCAGACAGCAGGCTTGTAATCCAGGACAAACTGTGTCCCGAGGGTGGGGAGAACGCGGAGCTCGCT
>NW_027309089.1:0-32500 GCF_047496885.1 Scyliorhinus torazame
GAGATTGGGGCGGGCGGGATGGGGGCCTGGGGGTGGAGAGGCTCCTTCAGGACAGGGCGGGCGATCATCGCGGACGTACCTTCCCAAACCAGCCGCTCCCGATATCCAGCAGGTAGTTCAGTCGCTGCCGTGCGAGGTACGGATGCTTCTCCGCGGCTGTCGAAACAGAGATCGTAACAGCGCGGTGAATCGTCACATTCCCTGAACCGCCCCCCCCCCCCGACCCTCGCCCCCGTGGACCCAGTCCCCCGTTGCTGGGGGCCAACCCCAAGCCAAACTCCCCTCCCTACCTGCCTCCAGCAGCGGCTGGCTGGGGATTCGAATCGAGACGTCGGGAAACGGGAGGGGTAAAAACCGATGGGGAAGACGCGATGTCCTCGAAGGGGGCGTCCACCGAATAGTCCTCCGGGTCGGGGTTTTCAAACTCCTGAAACGCAAGGAGGGTGGGTTAGGCTGCTATTCGACTGCAGGAGCCGGCACCCAAAACTTCCCGCTGCATTGTAACGGGCCCGACGGGCTGAATGGGCCTCCCCCCGTTCCTGTGTGACAGGCTCGAGGAGGGGGCTGAATGGGCCTCCTCCTGTTCCTGTGTAACAGGCTCGAGGGGCTGAATGGGCCTCCCCCCGTTCCTGTGTAACAGGCTCGAGGAGGGGGCTGAATGGGCCTCCTCCTGTTCCTGTGTAACAGGCTCGAGGAGGGGGCTGAATGGGCCTCCTCCTGTTCCTGTGTAAAAAGCTCGAGGAGGGGCTGAATGGGCCTCCTGTTCCTGTGTAACAGGCTCGAGGGGCTGAATGGGCCTCCTCCTGTTCCTGTGTAACAGGCTCGAGGGTCTGAATGGGCCTCCTCCTGTTCCTGTGTAACAGGCTCGAGCAGGGGGCTGAATGGGCCTCCTCCTGTTCCTGTGTAACAGGCTCGAGGAGGGGCTGAATGGGCCTCCCCCTGTTCCTGTGTAACAGGCTCGAGGGTCTGAATGGGCCTCCTCCTGTTCCTGTGTAACAGACTCGAGGAGGGGGCTGAATGGGCCTCCTCCTGTTCCTGTGTAACAGGCTCGATGGGCTGAATGGGCCTCCTCCTGTTCCTGTGTAACAGGCTCGATGGGCTGAATGGGCCTCCTCCTGTTCCTGTGTAACAGGCTCGAGGGGCTGAATGGGCTTCCTCCTGTTCCTGTGTAACAGGCTCGAGGGGCTGAATGGGCCTCCTGCTGTTCCTGTGTAACAGGCTCGAGGGGCTGAATGGGCCTCCTCCTGTTCCTGTGTAACAGACTCGAGGGGCTGAATGGGCCTCCTCCTATGGCACCAATGCGTTGGGGGAGGGGGGGAAGGTTCTGCTCCCTCACCTTGAAGTTGACGTCTCCACGTTTACAACACAGACACGTCAGGGCGACCATGATCAGCGTGAACACTCCCGAGCACGTCACCACCACCAGCAGGTACGATGGCACGGAAATCAGCGGACCCGCAACTCCTGGGGAAGAAACGTCAGCCTCAGTGACACAAACAGAAACAACGTAGCTCGAGGAGGGGACCATACAGCCCCTGCTTCCTGCCCTGGCCCCATGAACGGGCATTCTGGTTCGCCCTGCAGATCTCCCTCTCAATATTACCCCTTCCAGTCTCCTCCTCACTGACTCCCGTCTCCCATCGCAAACCCTTCCCCCATTCGGAACGTCTCGATTCAATCTCCCCCTTAACCTTCTCCTCATTGACTCCCATCTCCCATCGCAAACCCTTCCCCCATTTGGAACGTCTCGATTCAATCTCCCCTTAACCTTCTCCTCATTGACTCCCGTCTCCCATTGCAAACCCTTCCCCCATTTGGAACATCTCGATTCAATCTCCCCCTTAACCTTCTCCTCATTGACTCCCGTCTCCCATCGCAAACCATTCCCCCATTGGGAACGTCTCGATTCAATCTCCCCCTTAACCTTCTCCTCATTGACTCCCATCACAAACCCTTCCCCCATTGGGAACGTCTCGATTCAATCTCCCCCTTAACCTTCTCCTCACTGACTCCCGTCTCCCATCGCAAACCCGTCCCCCATTTGGAACGTCTCGATTCAATCTCCCCCTTAACCTTCTCCTCATTGACTCCCGTCTCCCATCGCAAACCCTTCCCCCATTGGGAACGTCTCGATTCAATCTCCCCTTAACATTCTCATTGACTCCCGTCTCTCATCGCAAACCCTTCCCCCATTTGGAACGTCTCGATTCAATCTCCCCCTTAACCTTCTCCTCATTGACTCCCGTCTCCCATCGCAAACCCTTCCCCCATTCGGAACGTCTCGATTCAATCTCCCCCTTAACCTTCTCCTCATTGACTCCCGTCTCCCATCGCAAACCCTTCCCCCATTCGGAACGTCTCGATTCAATCTCCCCCTTAACCTTCTCCTCATTGACTCCCGTCTCCCATCGCAAACCCTTCCCCCATTGGGAACGTCTCGATTCAATCTCCCCCTTAACCTTCTCCTCATTGACTCCCATTTCCCATCGCAAACCCTTCCCCCATTTGGAACGTCTCGATTCAATCTCCCCCTTAACCTTCTCCTCATTCACTCCCATCACAAACCCTTCCCCCATTTGGAAAGTCTCGATTCAATCTCCCCCTTAACCTTCTCCTCATTGACTCCCGCCTCCCATTGCAAACCCTTCCCCCATTTGGAATGTCTCGATTCATTCTCCCCCTTAACCTTTTCCTCATTGACTCCCATCTCCCATCACAAACCCTTCCCCCATTTGGAATGTCTCGATTCATTCTCCCCCTTAACCTTCTCCTCATTGACTCCCGTCGCCCATCGCAAACCCTTCCCCCATTCGGAACGCCTCGATTCAATCTCCCCCTTAACCTTCTCCTCACTGACTCCCGTCTCCCATCGCAAACCCTTCCCCCATTCGGAACGTCTCGATTCAATCTCCCCCTTAACCTTCTCCTCATTGACTCCCATCGCAAACCTTTCCCCCATTTGGAACGTCTCGATTCAATCTCCCCCTTAACCTTCTCCTCATTGACTCCCATCTCCCATCGCAAACCCTTCCCCCATTTGGAACGTCTCGATTCAATCTCCCCCTTAACCTTCTCTTCATTGACTCCCGTCTCCCATCGCAAACCCTTCCCCCATTGGGAACGTCTCGATTCAATCTCCCCCTCAACCTTCTCCTCATTGACTCCCATCGCAAACCCTTCCCCCATTGGGAACGTCTCGATTCAATCTCCCCCTTAACCTTCTCCTCATTGACTCCCGTCTCCCATCGCAAACCCTTCCCCCATTGGGAACGTCTCGATTCAATCTCCCCCTCAACCTTCTCCTCATTGACTCCCATCTCCCATCGCAAACCCTTCCCCCATTTGGAACGCCTCGATTCAATCTCCCCCTTAACCTACCCCTCATTGACTCCCATTGCCAACCCTTCCCCCATTGGGAACGTCTCGATTCAATCTCCCCCTTAACCTACCCCTCATTGACTCCCATTGCCAACCTTTCCCCCATTTGGAACGTCTCGATTCAATCCCCCCCTTAATCTTCTCCTCATTGACTCCCATCTCCCATCGCCAACACTTCCCCCATTGGGAACGTCTCGATTCAATCTCCCCCTTAACCTTCTCCTTATTGACTCCCATCGCAAACCTTTCCCCCATTTGGAACGTCTCGATTCAATCCCCCCTTAATCTTCTCATCATTGACTCCCATCTCCCATCGCAAACCCTTCCACCATTTGGAACGTCTCGATTCAATCTCCCCCTTAACCTTCTCCTCATTGACTCCCGTCTCCCATCGCAAACCCTTCCCCCATTTGGAACACCTCGATTCAATCTTACCCTTAACCTTCTCCTCATTGACTCCCGTCTCCCATCGCAAACCCTTCCCCCAATCAGCACGGTGTTAGATACAGAGTAAAGCTCCCTCTACACTGTCCCCATCAAACACTCCCAGGACAGGTACAGCGCGGGGTTAGATACAGAGTAAAGCTCCCTCTACACTGTCCCCTTCAAACACTCCCAGGACAGGTACAGCACAGGGTTAGATACAGAGTAAAGCTCCCTCTACACTGTCCCCATCAAACACTCCCAGGACAGGTACAGCACAGGGTTAGATACAGAGTAAAGCTCCCTCTACACTGTCCCCATCAAACTCTCCCAGGACAGGTACAGCACGGGGTTAGATACAGAGTGAAGCTCCCTCTACACTGTCCCCATCAAACACTCCCAGGACAGGTACAGCACGGGGTTAGATACAGAGTAAAGCTCCCTCTACACTGTCCCCACCAAACACTCCCAGGACAGGTACAGCACGGGGTTAGATACAGAGTAAAGCTCCCTCTACACTGTCCCCATCAAACACTCCCAGGACAGGTACAGCACGGGGTTAGATACAGAGTAAAGCTCCCTCTACACTGTCCTCATCAAACACTCCCAGGACAGGTACAGCACGGGGTTAGATACAGAGTAAAGCTCCCTCTACACTGTCCCCATCAAACACTCCCAGGACAAGTACAGCACGGGGTTAGATACAGAGTAAAGCTCCCTCTACACTGTCCCCATCAAACACTCCCAGGACAGGTACAGCACGGGGTTATATACAGAGTAAAGCTCCCTCTGCACTGTCCCCATCAACACTCCCAGGACAGGTACAGCGCGGGGTTAGATACAGAGTAAAGCTCCCTCTACACTGTCCCCATCAAACACTCCCAGGACAGGTACAGCACGGGGTTAGATACAGAGTAAAGGTCCCTCTTCACTGTCCCCATCAAACACTCCCAGGACAGGTACAGCACGGGGTTAGCTACAGAGTAAAGCTTCCTCTACACTGTCCCCATCACACACTCCCAGGACAGGTACAGCACGGGGATAGATACAGAGTAAAGCTCCCTCTACACTGTCCCCATCAAACACTCCCAGGACAGGTACAGCACGGGGTTAGATACAGAGTAAAGCTCCCTCTGCGCTGTCCCCATCAAACACTCCCAGGACAGGTACAGCACGGGGTTAGATACAGAGTAAAGCTCCCTCTGCGCTGTCCCCATCAAACACTCCCAGGACAGTTACAGCACGGGGTTAGATACAGAGTAAAGCTCCCTCTACACTGTCCCCATCAAACACTCCCAGGACAGGTACAGCACGGGGTTAGATACAGAGTAAAGCTCCCTCTACACTGTCCCCATCAAACACTCCCAGGACAGGTACAGCACGGGGTTAGATACAGAGTAAAGCTCCCTCTGCGCTGTCCCCATCAAACACTCCCAGGACAGTTACAGCACGGGGTTAGATACAGAGTAAAGCTCCCTCTACACTGTCCCCATCAAACACTCCCAGGACAGGTACAACACGGGGTTAGATACAGAGTAAAGCTCCCTCTACACTGTCCCCATCAAACACTCCCAGGACAGGTACAGCACGGGGTAAGATACAGAGTAAAGCTCCCTCTACACTGTCCCCATCAAACACTCCCAGGACAGGTACAGCATGGGGTTAGATACAGAGTAAAGCTCCCTCTACACTGTCCCCATCAAACACTCCCAGGACAGGTACAGCACGGGGTTAGATACACAGTAAAGCTCCCTCTATACTGTCCCCATCAAATACTCCCAGGACAGGTACAGCACGGGGTTAGGTACAGAGTAAAGCTCCCTCTGCACTCCCCATCAAACACTCCCAGGACAGGGACAGCACGGGGTTAGATACACAGTAAAGCTCCCTCTTCACTGTCCCCATCAAACACTCCCAGGACAGGTACAGCACGGGGTTAGATACAGAGTAAAGCTCCCTCTACACTGTCCCCATCAAACACTCCCAGGACAGGTACAGCACGGGGTTAGATACAGAGTAAAGCTCCCTCTACACTGTCCCCATCAAACACTCCCAGGACAGGCACAGCACGGGGTTAGATACACAGTAAAGCTCCCTCTTCACTGTCCCCATCAAACACTCCCAGGACAGGGACAGCACGGGGTTAGATACAGAGTAAAGCTCCCTCTCCACTGTCCCCATCAAACACTCCCAGGACAGGTACAGCACGGGGTTAGATACAGAGTAAAGCTCCCTCTTCACTGTCCCCATCAAACACTCCCAGGACAGGTACAGCACGGGGTCAGATACAGAGTAAAGCTCCCTCTACACTGTCCCCATCAAACACTCCCAGGACAGGTACAGCACGGGGTTAGATACAGAGTAAAGCTCCCCCTACACTGTCCCCATCAAACACTCCCAGGACAGGTACAGCACGGGGTTAGATACAGAGTAAATCTCCCTCTACACTGTCCCCATCAAACACTCCCAGGACAGGTACAGCACGGGGTTAGATACAGAGTAAAGCTCCCCCTACACTGTCCCCAACAAACACTCCCAGGACAGGTACAGCACGGGGTTAGATACAGAGTAAAGCTCCCTCTACACTGTCTCCATCAAACACTCCCAGGACAGGTACAGCACGGGGTTAGACACAGAGTAAAGCTCCCTCTACACTGTCCCCATCAAACACTCCCAGGACAGGTACAGCACGGGGTTAGATACAGAGTAAAGCTCCCTCTACACTGTCCCCATCAAACAGTCCCAGGACAGGTACAGTACGGGGTTAGATACAGAGTAAATCTCCCTCTACACTGTCCCCATCAAACACTCCCAGGACAGATACAGCACGGGGTTAGATACAGAGTAAAGCTCCCTCTACACTGTCCCCATCAAACACTCCCAGGACAGGTACAGCACGGGGTTAGATACAGAGTAAAGATCCCTCTACACTGTACCCATCAAACAGTCCCAGGACAGGTACAGCACGGGGTTAGATACAGAGTAAAGCTACCTCTACACTGTCCCCATCAAACACTCCCAGGACAGGTACAGCACGGGGTTAGATACAGAGTAAAGCTCCCTCTACACTGTCCCCATCAAACACTCCCAGGACAGGTACAGCACGGGGTTAGATACAGAGTAAAGCTCCCTCTACACTGTCCCCATCACACACTCCCAGGACAGGCACAGCACGGGGTTAGATACAGAGTAAAGCTCCCTCTACACTGTCCCCATCAAAAACTCCCAGGACAGGTACAGCACGGGGTTAGACACAGAGTAAAGCTCCCTCTACACTGTCCCCATCAAACACTCCCAGGACAGGTACAGCAAGGTGTTAGATACAGAGTAAAGCTCCCTCGACACTGTCCCCATCAAACACTCCCAGGACAGGTACAGCACGGGGTTAGATACAGAGTAAAGCTCCCTCTACACTGTCCCCATCAAACACTCCCAGGACAGGTACAGCACGGGGTTAGATACAGAGTAAAGCTCCCTCTACACTGTCCCCATCAAACACTCCCAGGACAGGTACAGCACGGGGTTAGATACAGAGTAAAGCTCCCTCTACACTGTCCCCATCAAACACTCCCAGGACAGGTACAGCACGGGGTTAGCTACAGAGTAAAGCTTCCTCTGCACTGTCCCCATCACACACTCCCAGGACAGGTACAGCACGGGGATAGATACAGAGTAAAGCTCCCTCTACACTGTCCCCATCAAACACTCCCAGGACAGGTACAGCACGGGGTTAGATACAGAGTAAAGCTCCCTCTGCGCTGTCCCCATCAAACACTCCCAGGACAGGTACAGCACGGGGTTAGATACAGAGTAAAGCTCCCTCTGCGCTGTCCCCATCAAACACTCCCAGGACAGTTACAGCACGGGGTTAGATACAGAGTAAAGCTCCCTCTACACTGTCCCCATCAAACACTCCCAGGACAGGTACAGCACGGGGTTAGATACAGAGTAAAGCTCCCTCTACACTGTCCCCATCAAACACTCCCAGGACAGGTACAGCACGGGGTTAGATACAGAGTAAAGCTCCCTCTGCGCTGTCCCCATCAAACACTCCCAGGACAGTTACAGCACGGGGTTAGATACAGAGTAAAGCTCCCTCTACACTGTCCCCATCAAACACTCCCAGGACAGGTACAACACGGGGTTAGATACAGAGTAAAGCTCCCTCTACACTGTCCCCATCAAACACTCCCAGGACAGGTACAGCACGGGGTAAGATACAGAGTAAAGCTCCCTCTACACTGTCCCCATCAAACACTCCCAGGACAGGTACAGCATGGGGTTAGATACAGAGTAAAGCTCCCTCTACACTGTCCCCATCAAACACTCCCAGGACAGGTACAGCACGGGGTTAGATACACAGTAAAGCTCCCTCTATACTGTCCCCATCAAATACTCCCAGGACAGGTACAGCACGGGGTTAGGTACAGAGTAAAGCTCCCTCTGCACTCCCCATCAAACACTCCCAGGACAGGGACAGCACGGGGTTAGATACACAGTAAAGCTCCCTCTTCACTGTCCCCATCAAACACTCCCAGGACAGGTACAGCACGGGGTTAGATACAGAGTAAAGCTCCCTCTACACTGTCCCCATCAAACACTCCCAGGACAGGTACAGCACGGGGTTAGATACAGAGTAAAGCTCCCTCTACACTGTCCCCATCAAACACTCCCAGGACAGGCACAGCACGGGGTTAGATACACAGTAAAGCTCCCTCTTCACTGTCCCCATCAAACACTCCCAGGACAGGGACAGCACGGGGTTAGATACAGAGTAAAGCTCCCTCTCCACTGTCCCCATCAAACACTCCCAGGACAGGTACAGCACGGGGTTAGATACAGAGTAAAGCTCCCTCTTCACTGTCCCCATCAAACACTCCCAGGACAGGTACAGCACGGGGTCAGATACAGAGTAAAGCTCCCTCTACACTGTCCCCATCAAACACTCCCAGGACAGGTACAACACGGGGTTAGATACAGAGTAAAGCTCCCCCTACACTGTCCCCATCAAACACTCCCAGGACAGGTACAGCACGGGGTTAGATACAGAGTAAATCGCCCTCTACACTGTCCCCATCAAACACTCCCAGGACAGGTACAGCACGGGGTTAGATACAGAGTAAAGCTCCCCCTACACTGTCCCCAACAAACACTCCCAGGACAGGTACAGCACGGGGTTAGATACAGAGTAAAGCTCCCTCTACACTGTCTCCATCAAACACTCCCAGGACAGGTACAGCACGGGGTTAGACACAGAGTAAAGCTCCCTCTACACTGTCCCCATCAAACACTCCCAGGACAGGTACAGCACGGGGTTAGATACAGAGTAAAGCTCCCTGTACACTGTCCCCATCAAACAGTCCCAGGACAGGTACAGTACGGGGTTAGATACAGAGTAAATCTCCCTCTACACTGTCCCCATCAAACACTCCCAGGACAGATACAGCACGGGGTTAGATACAGAGTAAAGCTCCCTCTACACTGTCCCCATCAAACACTCCCAGGACAGGTACAGCACGGGGTTAGATACTGAGTAAAGATCCCTCTACACTGTACCCATCAAACAGTCCCAGGACAGGTACAGCACGGGGTTAGATACAGAGTAAAGCTACCTCTACACTGTCCCCATCAAACACTCCCAGGACAGGTACAGCACGGGGTTAGATACAGAGTAAAGCTCCCTCTACACTGTCCCCATCAAACACTCCCAGGACAGGTACAGCACGGGGTTAGATACAGAGTAAAGCTCCCTCTACACTGTCCCCATCAAACACTCCCAGGACAGGTACAGCACGGGGTTAGATACAGAGTAAAGCTCCCTCTACACTGTCCCCATCACACACTCCCAGGACAGGCACAGCACGGGGTTAGATACAGAGTAAAGCTCCCTCTACACTGTCCCCATCAAAAACTCCCAGGACAGGTACAGCACGGGGTTAGACACAGAGTAAAGCTCCCTCTACACTGTCCCCATCAAACACTCCCAGGACAGGTACAGCAAGGTGTTAGATACAGAGTAAAGCTCCCTCGACACTGTCCCCATCAAACACTCCCAGGACAGGTACAGCACGGGGTTAGATACAGAGTAAAGCTCCCTCCACACTGTACCCATCAAACACTCCCAGGACAGGTACAGCACGGGGTTAGATACAGAGTCAAGCTCCCTCTACACTGTCCCCATCAAACACTCCCAGGACAGGTACAGCACGGGGTTAGATACAGAGTAAAGCTCCCTCTACACTGTCCCCATCAAACACTCCCAGGACAGGTACAGCACGGGGTTAGATACAGAGTAAAGCTCCCTCTACACTGTCCCCATCAAACACTCCCAGGACAGGTACAGCACGGGGTTAGATACAGAGTAAAGCTCCCTCTACACTGTCCCCATCAAACACTCCCAGGACAGGTATAGCACGGGGTTAGATACAGAGTAAAGCTCCCTCTACACTGTCCCCATCAAACACTCCCAGGACAGGTACAACACGGGGTGAGATACAGAGTAAAGCTCCCTCTACACTGTCCCCATCAAACACTCCCAGGACAGGTACAGCACGGGGTTAGATACAGAGTAAAGCTCCCTCTACACTGTCCCCATCAAACACTCCCAGGACAGGTACAGCACGCGGTTAGATACAGAGTAAAGCTCCCTCTACACTGTCCCCATCAAACACTCCCAGGACAGGTGCAGCACGGGGTAAGATACAGAGTAAAGCTCCCTCTACAATGTCCCCATCAAACACTCCCAGGACAGGTACAGCATGGGGTTAGATACAGAGTAAAGCTCCCTCTACACTGTCCCCATCAAACACTCCCAGGACAGGTACAGCACGGGGTTAGACACAGAGTAAAGCTCCCTCTACACTGTCCCCATCAAACACTCCCAGGACAGGTACAGCACGGGGTTAGATACACAGTAAAGCTCCCTCATTACTGTCCCCATCAAATACTCCCAGGACAGGTACAGCACGGGGTTAGGTACAGAGTAAAGCTCCCTCTGCACTCCCCATCAAACACTCCCAGGACAGGGACAGCACGGGGTTAGATACACAGTAAAGCTCCCTCTTCACTGTCCCCATCAAACACTCCCAGGACAGGTACAGCACGGGGTTAGATACAGAGTAAAGCTCCCTCTACACTGTCCCCATCAAACACTCCCAGGACAGGGACAGCACGGGGTTAGATACACAGTAAAGCTCCCTCTTCACTGTCCCCATCAAACACTCCCAGGACAGGGACAGCACGGGGTTAGATACAGAGTAAAGCTCCCTCTACACTGTCCCCATCAAACACTCCCAGGACAGGTACAGCACGGGGTTAGATACAGAGTAAAGCTCCCTCTTCACTGTCCCCATCAAACACTCCCAGGACAGGTACAGCACGGGGTTAGATACAGAGTAAATCTCCCTCTACACTGTCCACATCAATCACTCCCAGGACAGGTACAGCACGGGGTTAGATACAGAGTAAAGCTCCCCCTACACTGTCCCCATCAAACACTCCCAGGACAGGTACAGCACGGGATTAGATACAGAGTAAAGCTCCCTCTACACTGTCCCCATCAAACACTCCCTGGACAGGTACAGCACGCGGTTAGATACAGAGTAAATCTCCCTCTACACTGTCCCCATCAAACACTCCCAGGACAGGTACAGCACGGGGTTAGATACAGAGTAAAGCTCCCCCTACACTGTCCCCATCAAACACTCCCAGGACAGGTACAGCACGGGATTAGATACAGAGTAAAGCTCCCTCTACACTGTCCCCATCAAACACTCCCTGGACAGGTACAGCACGCGGTTAGATACAGAGTAAATCTCCCTCTACACTGTCCCCATCAAACACTCCCAGGACAGGTACAGCACGGGGTTAGATACAGAGTAAAGCTCCCTCTACACTGTCCCCATCAAACACTCCCAGGACAGGTACAGCACGGGGTTAGATACAGAGTAAAGCTCACTCCACACTGTCCCCATCAAACACTCCCAGGACAGGTACAGCACGGGGTTAGATACAGAGTAAAGCTCCCTCTCCACTGTCTCCATCAAACACTCCCAGGACAGGTACAGCACGGGGTTAGACACAGAGTAAAGCTCCCTCTACACTGTCCCCATCAAACACTCCCAGGACAGGTACAGCACGGGGTTAGATACAGAGTAAAGCTCCCTCTACACTGACCCCATCAAACACTCCCAGGACAGGTACAGCACGGGGTTAGATACAGTGTAAAGCTCCCTCTACACTGTCCCCATCAAACACTCCCAGGACAGGTACAGCACGGGGTTAGATACAGAGTAAAGCTCCCTCTACACTGTCCCCATCAAACACACCCAGGACAGGTACAGCACGGGGTTAGATACAGAGTAAAGCTCCCTCTACACTGTCCCCATCAAACACTCCCAGGACAGGTACAGCACGGGGTTAGATACAGAGTAAATCTCCCTCTACACTGTCCCCATCAAACACTCCCAGGACAGGTACAGCACAGGGTTAGATACAGAGTAAAGCTCCCTCTACACTGTCCCCATCAAACACTCCTAGGTCAGGTACAGCACGGGGTTAGATACAGAGTAAAGCTCCCTCGACACTGTCCCCATCAAACAGTCCCAGGACAGGTACAGCACAGGGTTAGATACAGAGCAAATCTCCCTCTACACTGTCCCCATCAAACACTCCCAGGACAGATACAGCACGGGGTTAGATACAGAGTAAAGCTCCCTCTATACTGTCCCCATCAAACACTCCCAGGACAAGTACAGCACGGGGTTAGATACAGAGTAAAGCTCCCTCTACACTGTCCCCATCAAACAGTCCCAGGACAGGTACAGCACGGGGTTAGATACAGAGTAAAGCTACCTCTACACTGTCCCCATCAAGCACTCCCAGGACAGGTACAGCACGGGGTTAGATACAGAGTAAAGCTCCCTCTACACTGTCCCCATCAAACACTCCCAGGACAGGTACAGCACGGGGTTAGATACAGAGTAAAGCTCCCTCTACACTGTCCCCATCACACACTCCCAGGACAGGCACAGCACGGGGTTAGATACAGAGTAAAGCTCCCTCTACCCTGTCCCCATCAAACACTCCCAGGACAGGTACAGCACGGGGTTAGATACAGAGTAAAGCTCCCTCCACACTGTCCCCATCAAACACTCCCAGGACAGGTACAGCACGGGGTTAAATACAGAGTAAAGCTCCCTCTACACTGTCCCCATCACACACTCCCAGGACAGGCACAGCACGGGGTTAGATACAGAGTAAAGCTCCCTCTACACTGTCCCCATCAAACACTCCCAGGACAGGTACAGCACGGGGTTAGATACAGAGTAAAGCTCCCTCTACACTGTCCCCATCAAACACTCCCAGGACAGGCACAGCACGGGGTTAGATACAGAGTAAAGCTCCCTCTACACTGTCCCCATCAAACACTCCCAGGACAGGTACAGCACGGGGTTAGATACAGAGTAAAGCTCCCTCTACACTGTCCCCATCAAACACTCCCAGGACAGGTACAGCACGGGGTTAGATACAGAGTAAAGCTCCCTCTACACTGTCCCCATCAAACACTCCCAGGACAGGTACAGCACGGGGTTAGATACAGAGTAAAGCTCCCTCTACACTGTCCCCATCAAACACTCCCAGGACAGGTACAGCACGGGGTAAGATACAGAGTAAAGCTCCCTCTACAATGTCCCCATCAAACACTCCCAGGACAGGTACAGCATGGGGTTAGATACAGAGTAAAGCTCCCTCTACACTGTCCCCATCAAACACTCCCAGGACAGGTACAGCACGGGGTTAGACACAGAGTAAAGCTCCCTCTACACTGTCCCCATCAAACACTCCCAGGACAGGTACAGCACGGGGTTAGATACACAGTAAAGCTCCCTCATTACTGTCCCCATCAAATACTCCCAGGACAGGTACAGCACGGGGTTAGGTACAGAGTAAAGCTCCCTCTGCACTCCCCATCAAACACTCCCAGGACAGGGACAGCACGGGGTTAGATACACAGTAAAGCTCCCTCTTCACTGTCCCCATCAAACACTCCCAGGACAGGTACAGCACGGGGTTAGATACAGAGTAAAGCTCCCTCTACACTGTCCCCATCAAACACTCCCAGGACAGGGACAGCACGGGGTTAGATACACAGTAAAGCTCCCTCTTCACTGTCCCCATCAAACACTCCCAGGACAGGGACAGCACGGGGTTAGATACAGAGTAAAGCTCCCTCTACACTGTCCCCATCAAACACTCCCAGGACAGGTACAGCACGGGGTTAGATACAGAGTAAAGCTCCCTCTTCACTGTCCCCATCAAACACTCCCAGGACAGGTACAGCACGGGGTTAGATACAGAGTAAATCTCCCTCTACACTGTCCACATCAATCACTCCCAGGACAGGTACAGCACGGGGTTAGATACAGAGTAAAGCTCCCCCTACACTGTCCCCATCAAACACTCCCAGGACAGGTACAGCACGGGATTAGATACAGAGTAAAGCTCCCTCTACACTGTCCCCATCAAACACTCCCTGGACAGGTACAGCACGCGGTTAGATACAGAGTAAATCTCCCTCTACACTGTCCCCATCAAACACTCCCAGGACAGGTACAGCACGGGGTTAGATACAGAGTAAAGCTCCCTCTACACTGTCCCCATCAAACACTCCCAGGACAGGTACAGCACGGGGTTAGATACAGAGTAAAGCTCACTCCACACTGTCCCCATCAAACACTCCCAGGACAGGTACAGCACGGGGTTAGATACAGAGTAAAGCTCCCTCTCCACTGTCTCCATCAAACACTCCCAGGACAGGTACAGCACGGGGTTAGATACAGAGTAAAGCTCCCTCTACACTGTCCCCATCAAACACACCCAGGACAGGTACAGCACGGGGTTAGATACAGAGTAAAGCTCCCTCTACACTGTCCCCATCAAACACTCCCAGGACAGGTACAGCACGGGGTTAGATACAGAGTAAATCTCCCTCGACACTGTCCCCATCAAACACTCCCAGGACAGGTACAGCACAGGGTTAGATACAGAGTAAAGCTCCCTCTACACTGTCCCCATCAAACACTCCTAGGTCAGGTACAGCACGGGGTTAGATACAGAGTAAAGCTCCCTCGACACTGTCCCCATCAAACAGTCCCAGGACAGGTACAGCACAGGGTTAGATACAGAGCAAATCTCCCTCTACACTGTCCCCATCAAACACTCCCAGGACAGATACAGCACGGGGTTAGATACAGAGTAAAGCTCCCTCTATACTGTCCCCATCAAACACTCCCAGGACAAGTACAGCACGGGGTTAGATACAGAGTAAAGCTCCCTCTACACTGTCCCCATCAAACAGTCCCAGGACAGGTACAGCACGGGGTTAGATACAGAGTAAAGCTACCTCTACACTGTCCCCATCAAGCACTCCCAGGACAGGTACAGCACGGGGTTAGATACAGAGTAAAGCTCCCTCTACACTGTCCCCATCAAACACTCCCAGGACAGGTACAGCACGGGGTTAGATACAGAGTAAAGCTCCCTCTACACTGTCCCCATCACACACTCCCAGGACAGGCACAGCACGGGGTTAGATACAGAGTAAAGCTCCCTCTACCCTGTCCCCATCAAACACTCCCAGGACAGGTACAGCACGGGGTTAGATACAGAGTAAAGCTCCCTCCACACTGTCCCCATCAAACACTCCCAGGACAGGTACAGCACGGGGTTAAATACAGAGTAAAGCTCCCTCTACACTGTCCCCATCACACACTCCCAGGACAGGCACAGCACGGGGTTAGATACAGAGTAAAGCTCCCTCTACACTGTCCCCATCAAACACTCCCAGGACAGGTACAGCACGGGGTTAGATACAGAGTAAAGCTCCCTCTACACTGTCCCCATCAAACACTCCCAGGACAGGCACAGCACGGGGTTAGATACAGAGTAAAGCTCCCTCTACACTGTCCCCATCAAACACTCCCAGGACAGGTACAGCACGGGGTTAGATACAGAGTAAAGCTCCCTCTACACTGTCCCCATCAAACACTCCCAGGACAGGTACAGCACGGGGTTAGATACAGAGTAAAGCTCCCTCTACACTGTCCCCATCAAACACTCCCAGGACAGGTACAGCACGGGGTTAGATACAGAGTAAAGCTCCCTCTACACTGTCCCCATCAAACACTCCCAGGACAGGTACAGCACGGGGTTAAATACAGAGTAAAGCTCCCTCTACACTGTCCCCATCACACACTCCCAGGACAGGTACAGCACGGGGTTAGATACAGAGTAAAGCTCCCTCTACACTGTCCCCATCAAACACTCCCAGGACAGGTACAGCACGGGGTTAGATACAGAGTAAAGCTCCCTCCACACTGTCCCCATCAAACACTCCCAGGACAGGTACAGCACGGGGTTAGATACAGAGTAAAGCTCCCTCTACACTGTCCCCATCAAACACTCCCAGGACAGGTACAGCACGGGGTTAGATACAGAGTAAAGCTCCCTCTACACTGTCCCCATCACACACTCCCAGGACAGGCACAGCACGGGGTTAGATACAGAGTAAAGCTCCCTCGACACTGTCCCCATCAAACACTCCCAGGACAGGTACAGCACGGGGTTAGATACAGAGTAAAGCTCCCTCCACACTGTCCCCATCAAACACTCCCAGGACAGGTACAGCACGGGGTTAGATACAGAGTAAAGCTCCCTCTACACTGTCCCCATCAAACACTCCCAGGACAGGTACAGCACGGGGTTAGATACAGAGTAAAGCTCCCTCTACACTGTCCCCATCAAACACTCCCAGGACAGGTACAGCACGGGGTTAGATACAGAGTAAAGCTCCCTCTACACTGTCCCCATCAAACACTCCCAGGACAGGTACAGCACGGGGTTAGATACAGAGTAAAGCTCCCTCTACACTGTCCCCATCAAACACTCCCAGGACAGGTACAGCACGGGGTTAGATACAGAGTAAAGCTCCCTCTACACTGTCCCCATCACACACTCCCAGGACAGGCACAGCACGGGGTTAGATACAGAGTAAAGCTCCCTCTACACTGTCCCCATCAAACACTCCCAGGACAGGTACAGCACGGGGTTAGATACAGAGTAAAGCTCCCTCCACACTGTCCCCATCAAACACTCCCAGGACAGGTACAGCACGGGGTTAGATACAGAGTAAAGCTCCCTCTACACTGTCCCCATCAAACACTCCCAGGACAGGTACAGCACGGGGTTAGATACAGAGTAAAGCTCCCTCTACACTGTCCCCATCAAACACTCCCAGGACAGGTACAGCACGGGGTTAGATACAGAGTAAAGCTCCCTCTACACTGTCCCCATCAAACACTCCCAGGACAGGTACAGCACGGGGTTAGATACAGAGTAAAGCTCCCTCTACACTGTCCCCATCAAACACTCCCAGGACAGGTACAGCACGGGGTTAGATACAGAGTAAAGCTCCCTCGACACTGTCCCCATCAAACACTCCCAGGACAGGTACAGCACGGGGTTAGATACAGAGTAAAGCTCCCTCCACACTGTCCCCATCAAACACTCCCAGGACAGGTACAGCACGGGGTTAGATACAGAGTAAAGCTCCCTCTACACTGTCCCCATCAAACACTCCCAGGACAGGTACAGCACGGGGTTAGATACAGAGTAAAGCTCCCTCTACACTGTCCCCATCAAACACTCCCAGGACAGGTACAGCACGGGGTTAGATACAGAGTAAAGCTCCCTCTACACTGTCCCCATCAAACACTCCCAGGACAGGTACAGCACGGGGTTAGATACAGAGTAAAGCTCCCTCTACACTGTCCCCATCAAACACTCCCAGGACAGGTACAACACGGGGTTAGATACAGAGTAAAGCTCCCTCTACACTGTCCCCATCAAACACGCCCAGCACAGGTACAGCACGGGGTTAGATACAGAGTAAAGCTCCCTCTACACTGTCCCCATCAAACACTCCCAGGACAGGTACAGCACGGGGTTAGATACAGAGTAAAGCTCTCTCTACACTGTCCCCATCAAACACTGCGAGGACAGGTACAGCACGGGGTTAGATACAGAGTAAAGCTCCCTCTACACTGTCCCCATCAAACACGCCCAGCACAGGTACAGCACGGGGTTAGATACAGAGTAAAGCTCCCTCTACACTGTCCCCATCAAACACTCCCAGGACAGGTACAGCACGGGGTTAGATACAGAGTAAAGCTCCCTCTACACTGTCCCCATCAAACAGTCCCAGGACAGGTACAGCACGGGGTTAGATACAGAGTAAAGCTACCTCTACACTGTCCCCATCAAACACTCCCAGGACAGGTACAGCACGGGGTTAGATACAGAGTAAAGCTCCCTCTACACTGTCCCCATCACACACTCCCAGGACAGGCACAGCACGGGGTTAGATACAGAGTAAAGCTCCCTCTACACTGTCCCCATCAAACACTCCCAGGACAGGTACAGCATGGGGTTAGACACAGAGTAAAGCTCCCTCTACACTGTCCCCATCAAACACTCCCAGGACAGGTACAGCACGGGGTTAGATACAGAGTAAAGCTCCCTCGACACTGTCCCCATCAAACACTCCCAGGACAGGTACAGCACGGGGTTAGATACAGAGTAAAGCTCCCTCCACACTGTCCCCATCAAACACTCCCAGGACAGGTACAGCACGGGGTTAGATACAGAGTAAAGCTCCCTCTACACTGTCCCCATCAAACACTCCCAGGACAGGTGCAGCACGGGGTTAGATACAGAGTAAAGCTCGCTCTACACTGTCCCCATCAAACACTCCCAGGACAGGTACAGCACGGGGTTACATACAGAGTAAAGCTCCCTCTACACTGTCCCCATCAAACACTAGCAGGACAGGTACAGCACGGGGTTAGATACAGAGTAAAGCTCCCTCTGCACTGTCCCCATCAAACACTCCCAGGACAGGTACAGCACGGGGTTAGATACAGAGTAAAGCTCCCTCTACACTGTCCCCATCAAACACTCCCAGGACAGGTACAGCACGGGGTTAAATACAGAGTAAAGCTCCCTCTACACTGTCCCCATCACACACTCCCAGGACAGGCACAGCACGGGGTTAGATACAGAGTAAAGCTCCCTCTACACTGTCCCCATCAAACACTCCCAGGACAGGTACAGCACGGGGTTAGATACAGAGTAAAGCTCCCTCTACACTGTCCCCATCAAACACTGCCAGGACAGGCACAGCACGGGGTTAGATACAGAGTAAAGCTCCCTCTACACTGTCCCCATCAAACACTCCCAGGACAGGTACAGCACGGGGTTAGATACAGAGTAAAGCTCCCTCTACACTGTCCCCATCAAACACTCCCAGGACAGGTACAGCACGGGGTTAGATACAGAGTAAAGCTCCCTCTACACTGTCCCCATCAAACACTCCCAGGACAGGTACAGCACGGGGTTAGATACAGAGTAAAGCTCCCTCTACACTGTCCCCATCAAACACTCCCAGGACAGGTACAGCACGGGGTTAAATACAGAGTAAAGCTCCCTCTACACTGTCCCCATCACACACTCCCAGGACAGGTACAGCACGGGGTTAGATACAGAGTAAAGCTCCCTCCACACTGTCCCCATCAAACACTCCCAGGACAGGTACAGCACGGGGTTAGATACAGAGTAAAGCTCCCTCTACACTGTCCCCATCAAACACTCCCAGGACAGGTACAGCACGGGGTTAGATACAGAGTAAAGCTCCCTCTACACTGTCCCCATCACACACTCCCAGGACAGGTACAGCATGGGGTTAGACACAGAGTAAAGCTCCCTCTACACTGTCCCCATCAAACACTCCCAGGACAGGTACAGCACGGGGTTAGATACAGAGTAAAGCTCCCTCGACACTGTCCCCATCAAACACTCCCAGGACAGGTACAGCACGGGGTTAGATACAGAGTAAAGCTCCCTCCACACTGTCCCCATCAAACACTCCCAGGACAGGTACAGCACGGGGTTAGATACAGAGTAAAGCTCCCTCTACACTGTCCCCATCAAACACTCCCAGGACAGGTACAGCACGGGGTTAGAGACAGAGTAAAGCTCCCTCTACACTGCCCCATCAAACACTCCCAGGACAGGCACAGCACGGGGTTAGATACAGAGTAAAGCTCCCTCTACACTGTCCCCATCAAACACTCCCAGGACAGGTACAGCATGGGGTTAGACACAGAGTAAAGCTCCCTCTACACTGTCCCCATCAAACACTCCCAGGACAGGTACAGCACGGGGTTAGATACAGAGTAAAGCTCCCTCGACACTGTCCCCATCAAACACTCCCAGGACAGGTACAGCACGGGGTTAGATACAGAGTAAAGCTCCCTCCACACTGTCCCCATCAAACACTCCCAGGACAGGTACAGCACGGGGTTAGATACAGAGTAAAGCTCCCTCTACACTGTCCCCATCAAACACTCCCAGGACAGGTACAGCACGGGGTTAGATACAGAGTAAAGCTCCCTCTACACTGTCCCCATCAAACACTCCCAGGACAGGTACAGCACGGGGTTAGATACAGAGTAAAGCTCCCTCTACACTGTCCCCATCAAACACTCCCAGGACAGGTACAGCACGGGGTTAGATACAGAGTAAAGCTCCCTCTACACTGTCCCCATCAAACACTCCCAGGACAGGTACAGCACGGGGTTAGATACAGAGTAAAGCTCCCTCTACACTGTCCCCATCACACACTCCCAGGACAGGCACAGCACGGGGTTAGATACAGAGTAAAGCTCCCTCTACACTGTCCCCATCAAACACTCCCAGGACAGGTACAGCACGGGGTTAGATACAGAGTAAAGCTCCCTCTACACTGTCCCCATCAAACACTCCCAGGACAGGTACAGCACGGGGTTAGATACAGAGTAAAGCTCCCTCTACACTGTCCCCATCAAACACTCCCAGGACAGGTACAGCACGGGGTTAGATACAGAGTAAAGCTCCCTCTACACTGTCCCCATCAAACACTCCCAGGACAGGTACAGCACGGGGTTAGATACAGAGTAAAGCTCCCTCTACACTGTCCCCATCAAACACTCCCAGGACAGGTACAGCACGGGGTTAGATACAGAGTAAAGCTCCCTCGACACTGTCCCCATCAAACACTCCCAGGACAGGTACAGCACGGGGTTAGATACAGAGTAAAGCTCCCTCCACACTGTCCCCATCAAACACTCCCAGGACAGGTACAGCACGGGGTTAGATACAGAGTAAAGCTCCCTCTACACTGTCCCCATCAAACACTCCCAGGACAGGTACAGCACGGGGTTAGATACAGAGTAAAGCTCCCTCTACACTGTCCCCATCAAACACTCCCAGGACAGGTACAGCACGGGGTTAGATACAGAGTAAAGCTCCCTCTACACTGTCCCCATCAAACACTCCCAGGACAGGTACAGCACGGGGTTAGATACAGAGTAAAGCTCCCTCTACACTGTCCCCATCAAACACTCCCAGGACAGGTACAACACGGGGTTAGATACAGAGTAAAGCTCCCTCTACACTGTCCCCATCAAACACGCCCAGCACAGGTACAGCACGGGGTTAGATACAGAGTAAAGCTCCCTCTACACTGTCCCCATCAAACACTCCCAGGACAGGTACAGCACGGGGTTAGATACAGAGTAAAGCTCTCTCTACACTGTCCCCATCAAACACTGCGAGGACAGGTACAGCACGGGGTTAGATACAGAGTAAAGCTCCCTCTACACTGTCCCCATCAAACACGCCCAGCACAGGTACAGCACGGGGTTAGATACAGAGTAAAGCTCCCTCTACACTGTCCCCATCAAACACTCCCAGGACAGGTACAGCACGGGGTTAGATACAGAGTAAAGCTCCCTCTACACTGTCCCCATCAAACAGTCCCAGGACAGGTACAGCACGGGGTTAGATACAGAGTAAAGCTACCTCTACACTGTCCCCATCAAACACTCCCAGGACAGGTACAGCACGGGGTTAGATACAGAGTAAAGCTCCCTCTACACTGTCCCCATCACACACTCCCAGGACAGGCACAGCACGGGGTTAGATACAGAGTAAAGCTCCCTCTACACTGTCCCCATCAAACACTCCCAGGACAGGTACAGCATGGGGTTAGACACAGAGTAAAGCTCCCTCTACACTGTCCCCATCAAACACTCCCAGGACAGGTACAGCACGGGGTTAGATACAGAGTAAAGCTCCCTCGACACTGTCCCCATCAAACACTCCCAGGACAGGTACAGCACGGGGTTAGATACAGAGTAAAGCTCCCTCCACACTGTCCCCATCAAACACTCCCAGGACAGGTACAGCACGGGGTTAGATACAGAGTAAAGCTCCCTCTACACTGTCCCCATCAAACACTCCCAGGACAGGTACAGCACGGGGTTAGATACAGAGTAAAGCTCCCTCTACACTGTCCCCATCAAACACTCCCAGGACAGGTACAGCACGGGGTTACATACAGAGTAAAGCTCCCTCTACACTGTCCCCATCAAACACTAGCAGGACAGGTACAGCACGGGGTTAGATACAGAGTAAAGCTCCCTCTACACTGTCCCCATCAAACACTCCCAGGACAGGTACAGCACGGGGTTAGATACAGAGTAAAGCTCCCTCCACACTGTCCCCATCAAACACTCCCAGGACAGATACAGCACGGGGTTAGATACAGAGTAAAGCTCCCTCTACACTGTCCCCATCAAACACTCCCAGGACAGGTACAGCACGGGGTTAGATACAGAGTAAAGCTCCCTCTACACTGTCCCCATCAAACACTCCCAGGACAGGTACAGCACGGGGTTAGATACAGAGTAAAGCTCCCTCTACACTGTCCCCATCAAACACTCCCAGGACAGGTACAGCACGGGGTTAGATACAGAGTAAAGCTCCCTCTACACTGTCCCCATCACACACTCCCAGGACAGCTACAGCACGGGGTTAGATACAGAGTAAAGCTCCCTCTACACTGTCCCCATCAAACACTCCCAGGACAGGTACAGCGCGGGGTTAGATACAGAGTAAAGCTCCCTCTACACTGTCCTCATCAAACACTCCCAGGACAGGTACAGCACGGGGTTAGATACAGAGTAAAGCTCCCTCTACACTGTCCCCATCAAACACTCCCAGGACAGGTACAGCACGGGGTTAGATACAGAGTAAAGCTCCCTCTACACTGTCCCCATCAAACACTCCCAGGACAGGTACAGCACGGGGTTAGATACAGAGTAAAGCTCCCTCTACACTGTCCCCATCAAACACTCCCAGGACAGGTACAGCACGGGGTTAGATACAGAGTAAAGCTCCCTCTACACTGTCCCCATCACACACTCCCAGGACAGCTACAGCACGGGGTTAGATACAGAGTAAAGCTCCCTCTACACTGTCCCCATCAAACACTCCCAGGACAGGTACAGCACGGGGTTAGATACAGAGTAAAGCTCCCTCTACACTGTCCCCATCAAACACTCCCAGGACAGGTACAGCACGGGGTTAGATACAGAGTAAAGCTCCCTCTACACTGTCCCCATCAAACACTCCCAGGACAGGTACAGCACGGGGTTAGATACAGAGTAAAGCTCCCTCTACACTGTCCCCATCAAACACTCCCAGGACAGGTACAGCACGGGGTTAGATACAGAGTAAAGCTCCCTCTACACTGTCCCCATCAAACACTCCCAGGACAGGTACAGCACGGGGTTAGATACAGAGTAAAGCTCCCTCGACACTGTCCCCATCAAACACTCCCAGGACAGGTACAGCACGGGGTTAGATACAGAGTAAAGCTCCCTCCACACTGTCCCCATCAAACACTCCCAGGACAGGTACAGCACGGGGTTAGATACAGAGTAAAGCTCCCTCTACACTGTCCCCATCAAACACTCCCAGGACAGGTACAGCACGGGGTTAGATACAGAGTAAAGCTCCCTCTACACTGTCCCCATCAAACACTCCCAGGACAGGTACAGCACGGGGTTAGATACAGAGTAAAGCTCCCTCTACACTGTCCCCATCAAACACTCCCAGGACAGGTACAGCACGGGGTTAGATACAGAGTAAAGCTCCCTCTACACTGTCCCCATCAAACACTCCCAGGACAGGTACAACACGGGGTTAGATACAGAGTAAAGCTCCCTCTACACTGTCCCCATCAAACACGCCCAGCACAGGTACAGCACGGGGTTAGATACAGAGTAAAGCTCCCTCTACACTGTCCCCATCAAACACTCCCAGGACAGGTACAGCACGGGGTTAGATACAGAGTAAAGCTCTCTCTACACTGTCCCCATCAAACACTGCGAGGACAGGTACAGCACGGGGTTAGATACAGAGTAAAGCTCCCTCTACACTGTCCCCATCAAACACGCCCAGCACAGGTACAGCTTGTGGGTTAGATACAGAGTAAAGCTCCCTCTACACTGTCCCCATCAAACACTCCCAGGACAGGTACAGCACGGGGTTAGATACAGAGTAAAGCTCCCTCTACACTGTCCCCATCAAACAGTCCCAGGACAGGTACAGCACGGGGTTAGATACAGAGTAAAGCTACCTCTACACTGTCCCCATCAAACACTCCCAGGACAGGTACAGCACGGGGTTAGATACAGAGTAAAGCTCCCTCTACACTGTCCCCATCACACACTCCCAGGACAGGCACAGCACGGGGTTAGATACAGAGTAAAGCTCCCTCTACACTGTCCCCATCAAACACTCCCAGGACAGGTACAGCATGGGGTTAGACACAGAGTAAAGCTCCCTCTACACTGTCCCCATCAAACACTCCCAGGACAGGTACAGCACGGGGTTAGATACAGAGTAAAGCTCCCTCGACACTGTCCCCATCAAACACTCCCAGGACAGGTACAGCACGGGGTTAGATACAGAGTAAAGCTCCCTCCACACTGTCCCCATCAAACACTCCCAGGACAGGTACAGCACGGGGTTAGATACAGAGTAAAGCTCCCTCTACACTGTCCCCATCAAACACTCCCAGGACAGGTACAGCACGGGGTTAGATACAGAGTAAAGCTCCCTCTACACTGTCCCCATCAAACACTCCCAGGACAGGTACAGCACGGGGTTACATACAGAGTAAAGCTCCCTCTACACTGTCCCCATCAAACACTAGCAGGACAGGTACAGCACGGGGTTAGATACAGAGTAAAGCTCCCTCTACACTGTCCCCATCAAACACTCCCAGGACAGGTACAGCACGGGGTTAGATACAGAGTAAAGCTCCCTCCACACTGTCCCCATCAAACACTCCCAGGACAGATACAGCACGGGGTTAGATACAGAGTAAAGCTCCCTCTACACTGTCCCCATCAAACACTCCCAGGACAGGTACAGCACGGGGTTAGATACAGAGTAAAGCTCCCTCTACACTGTCCCCATCAAACACTCCCAGGACAGGTACAGCACGGGGTTAGATACAGAGTAAAGCTCCCTCTACACTGTCCCCATCAAACACTCCCAGGACAGGTACAGCACGGGGTTAGATACAGAGTAAAGCTCCCTCTACACTGTCCCCATCACACACTCCCAGGACAGCTACAGCACGGGGTTAGATACAGAGTAAAGCTCCCTCTACACTGTCCCCATCAAACACTCCCAGGACAGGTACAGCGCGGGGTTAGATACAGAGTAAAGCTCCCTCTACACTGTCCTCATCAAACACTCCCAGGACAGGTACAGCACGGGGTTAGATACAGAGTAAAGCTCCCTCTACACTGTCCCCATCAAACACTCCCAGGACAGGTACAGCACGGGGTTAGATACAGAGTAAAGCTCCCTCTACACTGTCCCCATCAAACACTCCCAGGACAGGTACAGCACGGGGTTAGATACAGAGTAAAGCTCCCTCTACACTGTCCCCATCAAACACTCCCAGGACAGGTACAGCACGGGGTTAGATACAGAGTAAAGCTCCCTCTACACTGTCCCCATCACACACTCCCAGGACAGCTACAGCACGGGGTTAGATACAGAGTAAAGCTCCCTCTACACTGTCCCCATCAAACACTCCCAGGACAGGTACAGCGCGGGGTTAGATACAGAGTAAAGCTCCCTCTACACTGTCCCCATCACACACTCCCAGGACAGGCACAGCACGGGGTTAGATACAGAGTAAAGCTCCCTCTACACTGTCCCCATCAAACACTCCCAGGACAGGTACAGCATGGGGTTAGACACAGAGTAAAGCTCCCTCTACACTGTCCCCATCACACACTCCCAGGACAGGAACAGCACGGGGTTAGATACAGAGTAAAGCTCCCTCTACACTGTCCCCATCAAACACTCCCAGGACAGGTACAGCACGGGGTTAGATACAGAGTAAAGCTCCCTCTACACTGTCCCCATCAAACACTCCCAGGACAGGTACAGCACGGGGTTAGATACAGAGTAAAGCTCCCTCTACACTGTCCCCATCAAACACTCCCAGGACAGGTACAGCACGGGGTTAGATACAGAGTAAAGCTCCCTCTACACTGTCCCCATCAAACACTCCCAGGACAGGTACAGCACGGGGTTAGATACAGAGGAAAGCTCCCTCTACACTGTCCCCATCAAACACTCCCAGGACAGGTACAGCACGGGGTTAGATACAGAGTAAAGCTCCCTCTACACTGTCCCCATCACACACTCCCAGGACAGCTACAGCACGGGGTTAGATACAGAGTAAAGCTCCCTCTACACTGTCCCCATCAAACACTCCCAGGACAGGTACAGCGCGGGGTTAGATACAGAGTAAAGCTCCCTCTACACTGTCCTCATCAAACACTCCCAGGACAGGTACAGCACGGGGTTAGATACAGAGTAAAGCTCCCTCTACACTGTCCCCATCAAACACTCCCAGGACAGGTACAGCACGGGGTTAGATACAGAGTAAAGCTCCCTCTACACTGTCCCCATCAAACACTCCCAGGACAGGTACAGCACGGGGTTAGATACAGAGTAAAGCTCCCTCTACACTGTCCCCATCAAACACTCCCAGGACAGGTACAGCACGGGGTTAGATACAGAGTAAAGCTCCCTCTACACTGTCCCCATCACACACTCCCAGGACAGCTACAGCACGGGGTTAGATACAGAGTAAAGCTCCCTCTACACTGTCCCCATCAAACACTCCCAGGACAGGTACAGCGCGGGGTTAGATACAGAGTAAAGCTCCCTCTACACTGTCCCCATCACACACTCCCAGGACAGGCACAGCACGGGGTTAGATACAGAGTAAAGCTCCCTCTACACTGTCCCCATCAAACACTCCCAGGACAGGTACAGCATGGGGTTAGACACAGAGTAAAGCTCCCTCTACACTGTCCCCATCACACACTCCCAGGACAGGCACAGCACGGGGTTAGATACAGAGTAAAGCTCCCTCTACACTGTCCCCATCAAACACTCCCAGGACAGGTACAGCATAGGGTTAGACACAGAGTAAAGCTCCCTCTACACTGTCCCCATCAAACACTCCCAGGACAGGTACCGCACGGGGTTAGATACAGAGTAAAGCTCCCTCTACACTGTCCCCATCAAACACTCCCAGGACAGGGACAGCACGGGGTTAGATACAGAGTAAAGCTCCCTCTACACTGTCCCCATCAAACACTCCCAGGACAGGTACAGCACGGGGTTAGATAAAGAGTAAAGCTCCCTCTACACTGTCCCCATCAAACACTCCCAGGACAGGTACAGCACAGGTTAGATACAGAGTAAAGCTCCCTCTACACTGTCTCCATCAAACACTCCCAGGACAGGTACAGCACGGGGTTAGATACAGAGTAATTCCCCTCTACACTGTCCCCATCAAACACTCCCAGGACAGGTACAGCACGGGGTTAGATACAGAGTAAAGCTCCCTCTGCACTGTCCCCATCAAACACTCCCAGGACAGGTACAGCACGGGGTTAGATACAGAGTAAAGCTCCCTCTACACTGTCTCCATCAAACACTCCCAGGACAGGTACAGCACAGGGTTAGATACAGAGTAAAGCTCCCTCTACACTGTCCCCATCACACACTCCCAGGACAGGTACAGCACGGGGTTAGATACAGAGTAAAGCTCCCTCTACACTATCCCCATCAAACACTCCCAGGACAGGGACAGCACAGGGTTAGATACAGAGTACAGCTCCCTCTACACTGTCCCCATCAAACACTCCCAGGACAGGTACAGCACGGGGTTAGATACAGAGTAAAGCTCCCTCTACACTGTCCCCATCAAACACTCCCAGGACAGGTACAGCACGGGGTTAGATACAGAGTAAAGCTCCCTCTGCACTGTCCCCATCAAACACTCCCAGGACAGGTACAGCACGGGGTTAGATACAGAGTAAAGCTCCCTCTCTCTCACACACTCTCTCTCTCACACTCTCTCTCACTCTCTCTCTCACTCTCTCTCTCACACACACTCTCTCACTCTCTCTCTCACACACACACTCTCTCTCACACTCACTCTCTCACGCTCACTCTCTCACACTCTCTCTCTCACACACTCTCTCTCCCTCTCTCTCTCTCACTCTCTCTCTCCCACACACACTCTCTCTCACACTCACTCTCTCACACACTCTCTCTCTCTCTCACACACTCTCTCTCACTCTCTCTCTCACACACACACTCTCTCTCACACTCACTCTCTCACACACTCTCACTCACTCTCTCACACTCTCTCTCTCACACACTCTCTCTCTCACACTCACTCTCTCTCACACTCACTCTCTCACACTCACTCTCTCACACTCTCTCTCACACTCACTCTCTCACACACTCTCTCACACACTTTGACACACACTCTCTCTCACACTCACTCTCTCACACACTCTCTCTCTCTCTCTCACTCTCTCTCTCACACACACACATTCCCGCACATTCACCAACTCACACTCACACAGACACTCTCACAAACACACACTCTCACAGACACACGCTCGCACACATACTCTCACAGACACACACTCGCACACACACTCACAGACACACGCTCGCACACACACTCACACAGACACTCGCTCGCACACACACTCACACAGACACACACTCGCACACACACACACAGACACTCGCTCGCACACACACTCTCACAGACACACGCTCGCACACACTCACACAGACACACGCTCGCACACACACTCACACAGACACACGCTCGCACACACACTCACACAGACACTTGCTCGCACACACACTCTCACAGACACACACTCGCACAAACACTCACACAGACACTCGCTCGCACACACACTCACACAGACACACACTCGCACACACACACACAGACACTCGCTCGCACACACACTCTCACAGACACACGCTCGCACACACTCACACAGACACACGCTCGCACACACACTCACACAGACACACGCTCGCACACACACTCACACAGACACTTGCTCGCACACACACTCTCACAGACACACGCTCGCACACACACTCACACAGACACTTGCTCGCACACACACTCTCACAGACACACGCTCGCACACACACTCACACAGACACTTGCTCGCACACACACTCTCACAGACACACACTCGCACACACACTCACACAGACACTCGCTCGCACACACACTCTCACAGGCACACACTCGCACACACACTCACACAGACACACGCTCGCACACACACTCACACAGACACACACTCACACACACACTCACACAGACACACGCTCGCACACACACTCACACACACACACACACTCACACACACACTCACACAGACACACACTCGCACACACACTCTCACAGACACACACTCGCACACACACTCTCACAGACACTCGCTCGCACACACACTCACACAGACACGCGCTCACACACACACTCTCACAGACACACAATCGCACACACACCCTCACAGACACACACTCGCACACACACTCTCACAGACACTCGCTCGCACACACACTCACACAGACACACACTCGCACACACACCCTCACAGACACACACTCACACAGACACTCACACACAGACACACACTCGCACACACACTCTCACAGACACACGCTCGCACACACACTCTCACAGACACACACTCGCACACACACTCACACAGACACACGCTCGCACACACTCTCACACAGACACACACTCACACACACTCACACAGACACCCGCTCGCACACACACTCTCACAGACCCACACTCGCACACACACTCTCACAGACACTCTCACACACACTCACACAAACACACGCTCGCACACACACTCACACAGACACACGCTCACACACACACACTCTCTCAGACACACGCTCGCACACACACTCTCACAGACACACGCTCGCACACACACTCTCACAGACACACACGCTCACACACACACTCACACAGACACACGCTCACACACACACTCACACAGACACTCGCTCGCACACACACTCACACAGACACACACTCTCACAGACACACACTCACACACACACTCACACAGACACACACACACACTCACACAGACACACGCTCACACACACACTCTCACAGACACACGCTCGCGCACACACTCTCACAGACACACACGCTCACACACACTCTCACAGACACTCGCTCGCACACACACTCTCACAGACACACACTCGCGCACACACTCTCACAGACACACGCTCGCACGCACACTCTCACACAGACACTCGCACACACACTCACACAGACACTCGCTCGCACACACACTCACACACACGCTCGCACACACACTCTCACAGACACACACTCGCACACACACTCTCACAGACACATGCTCACACACACACTCACACAGACACACGCTCGCAGACACACTCTCACAGACACACGCTCGCACACACACTCACACAGACACACACTCGCACACACACTCACACAGACACTCGCTCGCACACACACTCTCACAGACACACGCTCGCACACACACTCACACAGACACACACTCAAACACACACTCTCACGCACTCACACAGACACACGCTCGCACACACACTCTCACAGACACACACTCACACACACTCACACAGACACTCGCTCGCACACACACTCACACAGACACACGCTCACACACACACACACACACAGACACACACTCACACACACACTCACACAGACACTCGCTCGCACACACACTCACACAGACACACGCTCGCACACACACTCACACAGACACACTCACTCACACAGACACACGCTCGCACACACACTCACACAGACACTTGCTCGCACACACACTCTCACAGACACACACTCGCACACACACTCACACAGACACTCGCTCGCACACACACTCTCACAGGCACACACTCGCACACACACTCACACAGACACACGCTCGCACACACACTCACACAGACACACACTCACACACACACTCACACAGACACACGCTCGCACACACACTCACACACACACACACACTCACACACACACTCACACAGACACACACTCGCACACACACTCTCACAGACACACACTCGCACACACACTCTCACAGACACTCGCTCGCACACACACTCACACAGACACGCGCTCACACACACACTCTCACAGACACACAATCGCACACACACCCTCACAGACACACACTCGCACACACACTCTCACAGACACTCGCTCGCACACACACTCACACAGACACACACTCGCACACACACCCTCACAGACACACACTCACACAGACACTCACACACAGACACACACTCGCACACACACTCTCACAGACACACGCTCGCACACACACTCTCACAGACACACACTCGCACACACACTCACACAGACACACGCTCGCACACACTCTCACACAGACACACACTCACACACACTCACACAGACACCCGCTCGCACACACACTCTCACAGACCCACACTCGCACACACACTCTCACAGACACTCTCACACACACTCACACAAACACACGCTCGCACACACACTCACACAGACACACGCTCACACACACACACTCTCTCAGACACACGCTCGCACACACACTCTCACAGACACACGCTCGCACACACACTCTCACAGACACACACGCTCACACACACACTCACACAGACACACGCTCACACACACACTCACACAGACACTCGCTCGCACACACACTCACACAGACACACACTCTCACAGACACACACTCACACACACACTCACACAGACACACACACACACTCACACAGACACACGCTCACACACACACTCTCACAGACACACGCTCGCGCACACACTCTCACAGACACACACGCTCACACACACTCTCACAGACACTCGCTCGCACACACACTCTCACAGACACACACTCGCGCACACACTCTCACAGACACACGCTCGCACGCACACTCTCACACAGACACTCGCACACACACTCACACAGACACTCGCTCGCACACACACTCACACACACGCTCGCACACACACTCTCACAGACACACACTCGCACACACACTCTCACAGACACATGCTCACACACACACTCACACAGACACACGCTCGCAGACACACTCTCACAGACACACGCTCGCACACACACTCACACAGACACACACTCGCACACACACTCACACAGACACTCGCTCGCACACACACTCTCACAGACACACGCTCGCACACACACTCACACAGACACACACTCAAACACACACTCTCACGCACTCACACAGACACACGCTCGCACACACACTCTCACAGACACACACTCAC
>NW_027309089.1:35000-37500 GCF_047496885.1 Scyliorhinus torazame
ACACACTCACTCTCGCACACACACTCTCACAGACACACTCTCGCACACACACTCGCACACACACTCACACAGACACTCGCTTGCACACACACTCACACAGACACACGCTCGCACACACACTCTCACAGACACACGCTCGCACACACACTCACACATACACTCGCTTGCACACACACTCACACAGACACACACTCGCACACACACTCACACAGACACACACTCGCACACACACTCACAGACACACACTCACACACACACTCACACAGACACACGCTCGCACACACACACTCACACAGACACTCGCTCGCACACACACTCACACAGACACACGCTCGCACACACAATCACACAGACACACTCACTCACACAGACACACGCTCGCACACACACTCTCACAGACACACTCTCGCACACACACTCGCACACACACTCACACAGACACACGCTCGCACACACACTCTCACAGACACTCGCTCGCACACACACTCACACAGACACACGCTCGCACACACACTCACACACACTCACTCTCTCACACACACTCTCACAGACACACACTCGCACACACACTCTCACAGACACACTCTCGCACACACACTCGCACACACACTCACACAGACACACTCACTCACACAGACACACGCTCGCACACACACTCTCACAGACACACTCTCGCACACACACTCGCACACACACTCACACAGACACACGCTCGCACACACACTCTCACAGAGACTCGCTCGCAGACACACTCACACAGACACACGCTCGCACACACACTCACACACACTCACTCTCGCACACACACTCTCACAGACACACTCTCGCACACACACTCGCACACACACACTCGATCGCACACACACTCACACAGACACACGCTCGCACACACACTCTCACAGACACACGCTCGCACACACACTCACACATACACTCGCTCGCACACACACTCACACAGACACACACTCGCACACACACTCACACAGACACACACTCGCACACACACTCACAGACACACACTCACACACACACTCACACAGACACACGCTCGCACACACACTCACACAGACACACACTCACACACACACTCTCACAGACACTCGCTCGCACACACACTCACACAGACACACGCTTGCACACACACTCACACAGACACACTCACTCACACAGACACACGCTCGCACACACACTCTCACAGACACACTCTCGCACACACACTCGCACACACACTCACACAGACACACGCTCGCACACACACTCTCACAGACACTCGCTCGCACACACACTCACACAGACACACGCTCGCACACACACTCACACACACTCACTCTCTCACACACACTCTCACAGACACACACTCGCACACACACTCTCACAGACACACTCTCGCACACACACTCGCACACACACTCACACAGACACACTCACTCACACAGACACAAGTTCTCACAGACACACTCTCGCACACACACTCGCACACACACTCAGACAGACACACGCTCGCACACACACTCTCACAGACACTCGCTCGCACACACACTCACACAGACACACGCTCGCACACACACTCACACACACTCACTCTCGCACACACACTCTCACAGACACACTCTCGCACACACACTCGCACACACACTCACACAGACACTCGCTCGCACACAGACTCACACAGACACACGCTCGCACACACACTCTCACAGACACACGCTCGCACACACACTCACACATACACTCGCTCGCACACACACTCACACAGACACACACTCGCACACACACTCACAGACACACACTCGCACACACACTCACAGACACACACTCACACACACACTCACACAGACACACGCTCGCACACACACACTCACACAGACACTCGCTCACACACACGCTCACACAGACACACACTCACACACACTCTCACAGACACACACTCGCATACACACTCACACAGACACTCGCTCGCACACACGCTCACACAGACACACACTCGCACACACACTCACACAGACACACACTCGCACACACACTCACACAGACACTCGCTCGCACACACACTCACACAGACATACACTCACACACACACTCACACAGACACACACTCGCACACACACTCACACAGACACACACTCACACACACACTCACACAGACACACGCTCGCACACACACTCACACAGACACACTCACTCACACACACTCGCACACACACTCACACAGACACACACTCGCACACACACTCACACAGACACACACTCGCACACACACTCACACAGACACACACTCACACGACACGCTCACACAGACACTCGCTCGCACACACACTCACACAGACATACACTCACACACACACTTGCACAGACACACACTCACACAGGCACACACTCACACAGACACTAACGCTCGCACACACACTCACACAGACACACTCGCACACATGCTCGCACAGACAGGCGCCCTGCTCCGAGGGGCACACCCCCCCCTCTCACCGTTACCCTCGGTCCAGGG
>NW_027309089.1:43873-52873 GCF_047496885.1 Scyliorhinus torazame
TGGGTTTCCTCCGGGTGCTCCGAGTTTCCTCCCACAGTCCAAAGATGTGCAGATGAGGTGGATTGGTCATGTTAAAATTGCCCTTAGTGACCAAAAAGGTTAGGAAGGGTTGTTGCGTTACGGGGATAGGGGGGAAGTGAGGGCTTAAGTGGGTCGGTGCAGGCTCGATGGGCCGAATGGCCTCCTTCTGCACTGTATGTTCTATGTAAAATTGTTCTGTGTCTCTCGCTCGCTCGGTCTCTCTCTTTCTGTCTCTGTCTCTCTCTCTCTCTCTTTCTGTCTCTGTCTCTCTCTCTCTGTCTCTCTCTCTCTCTCTGTCTCTCTCTGTCTGTCTCTCTCTCTCACTGTCTCTGTCTCCCTCTCTCTCTCTCTCTCTCTTCTCTGTCTCTGTCTGTCTCTGTCCTGTCTCTCTGTCTCTGTCCCTCTCTCACTCTGTCTCTCTTTCTCACTCACTCTGTCTCTTTATCTCTCTCTGTCTCTTCCTGTCACTCTCTCTTCCTCTCTTTCTCTCTCTCTCTCTACCTCTCTGTCTCTATCAGTCTGCCTCTCTCACATTATCACAGTGCGGCACTCCCTCAGTACTGACCCTCTGACAGTGCGGCACTCCCTCAGTACTGACCCTCTGACAGTGCGGCACTCCCTCAGTACTGACCCTCTGACAGTGCGGCGCTCCCTCAGTACTGACCCTCTGACAGGGCGGCACTCCCTCAGTACTGACCCTCTGACAGTGCAGCACTCCCTCAGTACTGACCTTCTGACAGTGCAGCACTCCCTCAGTACTGACCCTCTGACAGTGTGACACTCCCTCAGTACTGACCCTCTGACAGTGCAGCACTCCCTCAGTACTGACCCTCTGACAGTGCGGCGCTCCCTCAGTACTGACCCTCTCACAGTGCGGCACTCCCTCAGTACTGACCCTCTGACAGTGCGGCACTCCCTCAGTACTGACTCTCTGACAGTGCGGCACTCCCTCAGTACTGACCCTCTGGCAGTGCGGCACTCCCTCAGTACTGACCCTCTGACAGTGCGGCGCTCCGTCAGTACTGACCCTCTGACAGTGCGGCACTCCCTCAGTACTGACCCTCTAACAGTGTGGCACTCCCTCAGTACTGACCCTCTGGCAGTGCGGCACTCCCTCAGTACTGACCCTCTGACAGTGCGGCGCTCCGTCAGTACTGACCCTCTGACAGTGCGGCACTCCCTCAGTACTGACCCTCTGACAGTGCGACACTCCCTCAATACTGACCCTCTGACAGTGCGGCACTCCCTCAGTACTGACTCTCTGACAGTGCGGCACTCCCTCAGTACTCACCCTCTGACAGTGCGACACTCCCTCAATACTGACCCTCTGACAGTGCGGCGCTCCCTCAGTACTGACCCTCTGACAGTGCGGCACTCCCTCAGTACTGACCCTCTGACAGTGCGGCGCTCCCTCAGTACTGACCCTCTGACAGTGCGGCACTCCCTCAATACTGACCCTCTGACAGTGCGGCACTCCCTCAGTACTGACCCTCTGACAGTGCGGCGCTTCCTCAGTACTGACTCTCTGACAGTGCGGCACTCCCTCAGTACTGACCCTCTGACAGTGCGGCACTCCCTCAGTACTGACCCTCTGACAGTGCGGCACTCCCTCAGTACTGACACTCTGACAGTGCGGCACTCCCTCAGTACTGACACTCTGACAGTGCGGCACTCCCTCAGTACTGACCCTCTGACAGTGCAGCACTCCCTCAGCACTGACCCTCTGACAGGGCGGCGCTCCCTCAGTACTGACCCTCTGACAGTGCGGCACTCCCTCAGCACTGACCCTCTGACAGTGCGGCACTCCCTCAGTACTGACCCTCTGACAGTGCGCACTCCCTCAGTACTGACCCTCTGACAGTGCAGCACTCCCACAGTGCTGACCCTCTGACAGTGCGGCACTCCCTCAGTACTGACCCTATAACAATGCGGCACTCCCTCAGTACTGACCCTCTGACAGTGCGGCGCTCCCTCAGTACTGACCCTCTGACAGTGCGGCACTCCCTCAGTACTGACCCTCTGACAGTGCGGCACTCCCTCAGTACTGACCGTCTGACAGTGCGGCACTCCCTCAGTACTGACCCTCTGACAGTGCAGCACTCCCTCAGTACTGACCCTCTGACAGTGCAGCACTCCCTCAGTACTGACCCTCTGACAGTGCGGCACTCCCTCAGTACTGACCCTCTGACAGTGCGGCACTCCCTCAGTACTGACCCTCTGACAGTGCGACACTCCCTCAGTACTGACCGTCTGACAGTGCGGCACTCCCTCAGTCCTGACTCTCTGACAGTGCAGCACTCCCTCAGTACTGACCCTCTGACAGTGCGGCACTCCCTCAGTACTGACTCTCTGACAGTGCGGCACTCCCTCAGTACTGACCCTCTGACAGTGCGGCACTCCCTCAGTACTGACCCTCTGACAGTGCGGCACTCCCTCAGTACTGACCCTCTGACAGTGCAGCATTCCCTCAGTACTGACCCTCTGACAGTGCAGTACTCCCTCAGTACTGACCCTCCGACTATGCCGGCCATGATGTCGAGGCCTCGAAGCTTGCGCGATATCGTTCTACCATCACAGTCCCGGGGATTGGGACCCCTCCCGTGTACATCGAGCGACTGATGGTGGAGCCGGGATGAGTTCCCAGAGGCGTGCAGACGGTTAAGGGGGACATTGAACCGAGTGTTAATCGGCCTCCGCGACGCAGTGACGGCACGAGAGGAGCCTCCGCGTGGCTCAATCCCCCTCCTCGCTCGATCGCGGCGTCCAGTCCAGGGCTGACTGTTGTCTCTGCCTGACCACGCGCTCGTGCTGGCAAAGCGGGGCCTACCAGAACAGGCTTCGCCCGGCTCTCGTCCTGTTGATCCAACAATGGCCGGCCACCTGACCAGGCCAGGGTTCAGAGTTCACCGCCCTCTCAGGTAGAACAAAAGGGATGGGGGGTGGGGGTTGCGGTCAGGGATTAACAGGCAGAGCATTTTGACCGAGTGATGTTTGTTTTAAAATTTGCTCGAACGTTCCAGCATTGGCCGGGCTCGTGGTGAATCGCTGACCTTCTCCACGCCCTCACCGGCCTCGAAACCCACCCCCAGTCCCGTTTCCCCCTCCCTATCTCTGTACCCTCCTCCAGCCCCCTACACACTCCCTATCTCTGTACCCTCCTCCAGTCCCTACAACACTCCCTATCTCTGTAACCTCCTCCAGCCCCTACACCCCTCCCTATTTCTGTAACCTCCTCCAGCCCCTACAACCCTCCCTATCTCTGTAACCTCCTCCAGCCCCTACAACCCTCCCTCTCTCTGTACCCTCCTCCAGCCCCCTACAACCTTCCCTATCTCTGTAACCTCCTCCAGCCACCTACACACCTCCCTATCTCTGTAACCTCCTCCAGCCACCTACACACTCCCAATCTCTGTAACCTCCTCCAGCTCCTACACCCCTCCCTATCTCTGTACCTTCCTCCAGCCACGTACACACTCCCTATCTCTGTACCCTCCTCCAGCCACCTACAACCCTCGCTATCTCTGTACCCTCCTCCAGCCACCTACAACCCTCCCTATCTCTGTAACCTCCTCCAGCCTCTATAACTCTCACTATCCCTGTAACCTCCTCCAGCCCCCTACACCCCTCCCTATCTCTGTAACCTCCTCCAGCCCCTACAACCCTCCCTATCTCTGTAACCTCCTCCAGCCCCTACAACCCTCCCTATCAGTAACCTCCTCCAGCCACCTACAACCCTCCCTATCTCTGTAACCTCCTCCAGCCCCTACAACCCTCCCTATCTCTGTAACCTCCTCCAGTCCCTACAACCCTCCCTATCTCTGTAACCTCCTCCAGTCCCTACAACCCTCCCTATCTGTAACCTCCTCCAGCCACCTACAACCCTCCCTATCTCTGTAACCTCCACCAGTCCCTACAACCCTCCCTATCTCTGTAACCTCCTCCAGCCCCTACAACCCTCCCTATCTCTGTAACCTCCTCCAGCCCCCTACACACTCCCAATCTCTGTCACCTCCTCCAGCCCCGACAACCCTCCCTATCTCTGTAACCTCCTCCAGCCCCTACACCCCTCCCTATCTCTGTAACCTCCTCCACTCACGACAACACTCCCTATCTCTGTAACCTCCACCAGCCCCTACACCCCTCCCGATCTCTGTACCCTCCTCCAGCTCCTACACCCCTCCATATCTCTGTAACCTCCTCCAGCCCCTACAACTCTCCCTATCTCTGTAACCGCCTCCAGCCCCTGAAACCCTCCCTATCTGTAACCTCCACCAGCCCCTACAACCCTCCCAAACTCTGTAACCTGCTCCAGCTCCCTACAACCCTCCCTATCTCTGTAACCCCCTCCAGCCCCTACAACCCTCCCTACCTCTGTAACCCCCTCCAGTCCCCTACAACCCTCCCTACCTCTGTAACCCCCTCCAGTCCCCTACAACCCTCCCTATCTCTGTAACCTCCTCCAGTCCCCTACAACCCTCCCTACCTCTGTAACCCCCTCCAGTCCCCTACAACCCTCCCTATCTCTGTAACCTGCTCCAGCTCCCTACAACCCTCCCTATCTCTGTAACCCCCTCCAGCCCCTACAACCCTCCCTACCTCTGTAACCCCCTCCAGTCCCCTACAACCCTCCCTACCTCTGTAACCCCCTCCAGTCCCCTACAACCCTCCCTATCTCTGTAACCTCCTCCATCCCCCTACAACCCTCCCTATCTCTGTAACCCCCTCCAGCCCCTACAACCCTCCCTACCTCTGTAACCCCCTCCAGTCCCCTACAACCCTCCCTATCTCTGTAACCTCCCCAAGCCCCTACACCCCTCCCTATCTCTGAAACCTCCTGCAGCCCCTAGAATTCTCCATATCTCTATAACCTCCTCCAGCCCCCTACAACCCTCCCTATCTCTGCAACCTCCTCCAGCCCCTCCAACCCTCCCTATCTCTGTAACCTCATCCAGCCCCTACACCCCTCCGAGGTCTCTGCGTTCCTCCAATTCTGGCTGCCTGGTGGGGGGGCTATGATCAGGAATTCACTCCCTGTGGTAGTATGCATTAGGGGTCATGTGGGACTGTGAAGCCATGATGTCATTGGCTGACAGATCCCGGGTCTGCCCGGCCCGCGCAGCGATCTGCAAGAAAGGGCCATTTCGCGGCTGTGTGCCGGTCCCGCGAGGTCGCCGCTGTCCCGGGAGAACAGGGAGCCCTGCACGCCGTTTACGCTCCCCAACCCCCCCGGCGCCCCATGCACGACCCGCAGGCGCAGCCACTCTGGGTCCCGACCACCGCTGTCCCGGGAGAACAGGGAGCCCTGCACGCCGCTTACGCTCCCCAACCCCCCCCGGCGCCCCATGTATGACCCGCCGGCGCTACCACTTTGGGTCCCGACCACCGCTCTCCCCGGAGAAGAGGGAGTTCGGCGCGTCTCTAACGCCCCCCAAACCCCCCCCCCGCGCCCCACGTATGACCCGCCGGCGCTACCAATTTGGGTCCCGACCACCGCTGTCCCCGGAGAAGAGGGAGCCCCGCGCGTTCCTAACGCTCCCCAACCCCCCCAACGCCCCATGTGCGACCCGCTGACGCCGCCATTTTGGGTCCCGGCCACCACGAGGGGAGGAAGGGCGCCGCCATCTTGGACCACCCCAGACCTGTACGACGCATGGGGGCGGCCATTTTGTCCACCCCCGCCGCCATCTTGTGACCCCCCCAGCCATGTGCGATGCATGGGGGCGGCCATTTTGTCCACCCCCGCCGCCATCTTGTGACCCCCCCAGCCATGTGCGATGCATGGGGGCGGCCATTTTGTTCACCCCCGACGCCATCTTGGACGGCAACAACGGACCCCAGTGTCGACAGCTCCACGGGGTTCGAAGTAGACGCTCAACTACTACAACCACGTCTCGCTTCAATGACGCTGGACCAAGCTCGGCCCCACGGACACTCCAGACGATGACGACAACGGTGCTGATAAACGGGCTTTAGCCACCCCGACACGGTAAGACGCTGTTCTTTGACCATCCGTCCCAGTGCGCAAAAGATTTCCCTAGCTGCAGGATCCCCCTCCGTACAGATCAAAGGGTTCTGCATAGTGACCCTAACGGTGCAAGGGAGGGAGTTCAAAAACTACAGGCTCTACGTCCTTCCCCAACTCTGCGCCCGCACATTACTGGGATTAGACTTCCAGTGCAATCTACAGAGCCTAACCTTCAAATTCGGCGGCCCAATACCCCCACTCACTATCTGCGGCCTCGCAACCCTCAAGGTGCAACCCCCGTCCTTGTTTGCGAACCTCACCCCGGATTGCAAACCCGTCGCCACTAGGAGCAGACGGTACAGCGCCCAGGACCGGACCTTCATTCGGTCCGAAGTCCAGCAGCTACTAAAGGAGGGCATAATCCAGGCCAGCAACAGTCCCTGGAGAGCGCAGGTGGTAGTAGTGAAGACAGGGGAGAAGCAAAGGATGGTCATAGACTATAGCCAGACCATCAACAGGTACACACAACTAGACGCGTACCCTCTCCCCCGCATATCCGACATGGTCAATCGGATTGCCCAATATAAGGTCTTCTCCACCGTGGACCTCAAGTCCGCCTACCATCAGCTCCCCATCCGCCCAAGTGACCGCAAGTACACAGCCTTCGAGGCAGACGGGCGACTATACCACTTCCTAAGGGTCCCATTTGGCGTCACAAACGGGGTCTCGGTCTTCCAACGAGAGATGGACCGAATGGTTGATCAACACGGGTTGCGGGCCACGTTCCCGTATCTCGACAATGTAACCATCTGCGGCCACGATCAGCAGGACCACGACGCCAACCTCCAAAAATTCCTCCAGACCGCCAAAGCCTTGAACCTCACGTACAATGAGGACAAGTGCGTTTTTAGCACAAACCGGCTAGCCATCTTGGGATATGTAGTGCGCAATGGGATAATAGGCCCCGACCCCGAACGCATGCGCGCCCTCATGGAATTTCCCCTCCCGCACTGCTCCAAAGCCCTGAAACGCTGCCTGGGGTTCTTTTCATATTACGCCCAGTGGGTCCCCCAGTACGCAGACAAGGCCCGCCCCCTAATACAGACCACAACCTTCCCTCTGTCGATAGAGGCCCGCCAGGCCTTCAGCCGCATCAAAGCGGATATCGCAAAGGCCACGATGCGCGCCATCGACGAGTCCCTCCCCTTCCAGGTCGAGAGCGACGCCTCCGACGTAGCTCTAGCGGCTACCCTTAACCAAGCGGGCAGACCCGTGGTCTTCTTCTCCCAAACCCTCCACGCCTCAGAAATCCGCCACTCCTCAGTGGAAAAGGAAGCCCAAGCCATAGTGGAAGCTGTGCGACATTGGAGGCATTACCTGGCCGGCAGGAGATTCACTCTCCTCACTGACCAACGGTCGGTAGCCTTCATGTTCAATAATGCACAGCGGGGCAAGATCAAGAACGACAAGATCTTAAGGTGGAGGATCGAGCTCTCCACCTTCAACTACGAGATCTTGTACCGGCCCGGAAAGCTGAACGAGCCGTCCGATGCCCTATCCCGCGGCACATGTGCCAACGCACAAATTAACCGCCTCCAAACCCTCCACGAGGACCTCTGCCACCCGGGGGTCACTCGGTTTTACCACTTTATCAAGTCCCGCAATCTCCCCTACTCTGTGGAGGAGGTCCGTACAGTCACAAGGGACTGCCACATCTGCGCAGAATGCAAACCGCATTTTTTCAGGCCGGATGGTGCGCACCTGATTAAGGCTTCCCGCCCCTTTGAACGCCTTAGTCTGGATTTCAAAGGACCCCTCCCCTCCACCGACCGCAACATATACTTCCTTAATGTGGTGGACGAGTACTCCCGCTTCCCCTTCGCCATTCCCTGCTCTGACATGACCGCGGCCACAGTCATTAAAGCCCTGAACACCATCTTCACACTGTTCGGTTGCCCCGCATACGTCCACAGCGACAGGGGGTCCTCTTTCATGAGTGACGAGCTGCGCCAGTTCCTGCTCAGCAAGGGCATAGCCTCGAGCAGGACGACCAGCTACAACCCCCAGGGGAACAGGCAAGTAGAGAGGGAGAACGGCACGGTCTGGAAGACCGTCCTACTGGCCCTACGGTCCAGGGACCTCCCAGTTTCACGGTGGCAGGAGGTCCTCCCGGACGCTCTCCACTCCATCCGGTCGCTACTGTGTACTAGCACTAACCAAACGCCTCATGAGCGCCTCCTTGTCTTCCCCAGGAAGTCCTCCTCTGGAACGTCGCTGCCAACCTGGCTGGCGGCCCCAGGACCCATCTTGCTCCGAAAGCACGTGCGGGCGCACAAGTCGGACCCGTTGGTCGAGATGGTTCTCCTCCTCCACGCGAACCCGCAGTACGCTTACGTGGAGTACCCCGACGGCCGACAGGACACGGTCTCCCTGCGAGACCTGGCGCCCGCCGGCAACACACACACCCCCCCGACACCAATCACCCAACCCCCCCCCTTCCTGCCACCGCCGCACCCCGCGACCGCCCCCTTCCCGGGAGGATCAGTCCTCCTCCCAGGCCCGACCAGGAAAGAAGCCCAAGCTGAAACCGTAAGGCTCCCGGAGACGACAACACCGGAACAAGCACCACCACCACCACCGGGGCCGAGGCGATCGACACAGACAACCAGACCGCCCGACCGACTCGTGGCGTCGATCTAACAGTAGAATGTGGACTTTTAGCAAGAACATTTTGTCTATTCCTGACGATTACTGTAAATAGTTTGAAACAAAAAAAAACCTTGTACATACTGTTATAACATGCGAACGTTTTCCTTCCAGGACCAGCCTTGTAAACCCGTACCACCATGCGAAGCATCACCCCGCCGGGTTCATTTTTAACAAGGGGTGAAAGTGGTAGTATGCATTAGGGGTCATGTGGGGCTGTGAAGCCATGATGTCATTGGCTGACAGATCTCGGGTCCTGGTTGGACGTTGACCTCTAGCTCCGCCCTGAAGGTGGAGCATAAGTACCT
>NW_027309090.1:0-52754 GCF_047496885.1 Scyliorhinus torazame
CACTCGCCCTCTCCCCCCACCTTCCCGGCACTCGCCCTCTCCCCCCCAGCACTCGCCCTCTCCCCCCCCGGCACTCGCCCTCTCCCCCCCCTGGCACTCGCCCTCTCCCCCCCCGGCACTCGCCCTCTCCCCCCCCCCGGCACTCGCCCTCTCCCCCCCCCGGCACTCGCCCTCTCCCCCCCCGGTACTCGCCCCTCTCCCCCCCGGCACTCGCCCTCTCCCCTCCCCGGCACTCGCCCTCTCCCCCCCCCCGGCACTCGCCCCTCCCCCCCCCCCCCCGGCACTCGCCCTCTCCCCCCCCCGGCACTCGCCCTCTCCCCCCCGGCACTCGCCCTCTCCCCCCCGGCACTCGCCCTCTCCCCCCCGGCACTCGCCCTCTCCCCCCCCTTCCAGCACTCGCCCACTCCCCCCCCCTTCCCTGCACTCGCCCTGTCCCCCCTCCATGGCACTCGCCCTCTCCCCCCCCTTCCCCGGCACTCGCCCTCTCCCCCCCGGCACTCGCCCTCTCCCCCCCTGCACTCGCCCTCTCCCCCCCGGCACTCGCCCTCTCCCCCCTCTCCCCGGCACTCGCCCTCTCCCCCCCCTCTCCCCGGCACTCGCCCTCTCCCCCCCCCTCCCAGGCACCCGCCCTCTCCCCCTCCCCGGCACTCGCCCTCTCCCCCTCCCGGCACTCGCCCTCTCCCCCCACCTTCCCGGCACTCGCCCTCTTCCCCCCGGCACTCGCCCTCTCCTCCCCGGCACTCGCCCTCTCTTCCCGGCACTCGCCCTCTCCCCCCCGGCACGCGCCCTCTCCCCTCCGGCATTCGCCCTCTCCCCCTCCGGCACTCGCCCTCTCCCCCCCGGCACTCGCCCTCTCCCCCCGGCACTCGCCCTCTCCCCCCCCCCCTTCCCGGCACTCGCCCTCTCCCCCCCCTTCCCGGCACTCGCCCACTTCCCCCCCCCTTCCCAGGCACTCGCCCTGTCCCCCCTCCCCGGAACTCGCCCTCTCCCCCCCTCCCCGGCACTCACCCTCTCCCCCCCGGCACGCCTCTCCCCCCGGTCACTCGCCCCTCTCCCCCTCCCCCCCCCTCCCCGGCACTCGCCCTCTCCCCCCCCTCCCCGGCTCTCGCCCTCTCCCCCCCGGTACTCGCCCTCTCTCCCCCCGGCACTCGCCCTCCCCTCCCCGGCACGCGCCCTCCCCTCCCCGGCACGCGCCTCCCTCCGGCACGGCCCTCCCCTCCCGGCACTCGCCCTCTCCCTCCCCGGCACTCGCCCTCTCCCCCCGGTACTCGCCCTCTCCCCCCCGGCACTCGCCCTCTCCCCCCGGTACTCGCCTCTCCACCCCTGGCACTCGCCCTCTCCCCCCCGGTACTCGCCCTCTCCCCCCCCCCCTTCCCGGCACTCGCCCTCTCCCCCCCTGGCACTCGCCCTGTCCCCCCCTCCCCGGCACTCGCCCTCTCCCCCACCCTTCCCCGGCACTCGCCCTCTCCCCCCCAGCACTCGCCCTCTCCCCCGGCACTCGCCCTCTCCCCCCCTGGCACTCGCCCTCTCCCCCCCGGCACTCGCCCTCTCCCCCCCCGGCACTCGCCCTCTCCCCCGGCACTCGCCCTCTCCCCCCGGTACTCGCCCTCTCCCCCCCGGCACTCGCCCTCTCCCCCGGCACTCGCTTCCCCGGCATCGCCCTCCCCCCCCCCGGCACTCGCCCTCTCCCCCCCGGCACTCGCCCTCTCCCCCCGGCACGCCCTCTCCCCCCGGCACTGCTCTCCCCCGGCACTCGCCCTCTCCCCCCCCTTCCCAGCACTCGCCCACTCCCCCCCCTTCCCTGCACTCGCCCTGTCCCCCCTCCATGGCACTCGCCCTCTCCCCCCCCTTCCCGGCACTCGCCCCTCTCCCCCCGGCACTCGCCCTCTCCCCCCTGCACTCGCCCTCTCCCCCGGCACTCGCCCTCTCCCCCCTCTCCCCGGCACTCGCCCTCTCCCCCCCCTCTCCCGGCACTCGCCCTCTCCCCCCCCTCCCAGGCACCCCGCCCTCTCCCCCTCCCCGGCACTCGCCCTCTCCCCCTCCCCGGCACTCGCCCTCTCCCCCCACCTTCCCGGCACTCGCCCTCTTCCCCCCGGCACTCGCCCTCTCCTCCCCGGCACTCGCCCTCTCTTCCGGCACTCGCCCTCTCCCCCCGGCACGCGCCCTCTCCCCTCCGGCATTCGCCCTCTCCCCCTCCGGCACTCGCCCTCTCCCCCCGGCACTCGCCTCTCCCCCCGGCACTCGCCCTCTCCCCCCCCCCCTTCCCGGCACTCGCCCTCTCCCCCCCCTTCCCGGCACTCGCCCACTTCCCCCCCCCTTCCCATGCACTCGCCCTGTCCCCCTCCCCGGAACTCGCCCTCTCCCCCCCTTCCCCGGCACTCACCCTCTCCCCCCGGCACTCGCCCTCTCCCCCCCCGGTACTCGCCCTCTCCCCCCCCCCCTCCCGGCACTCGCCCTCTCCCCCCCTCCCCGGCTCTCGCCCTCTCCCCCGGTACTCGCCCTCTCCCCCCGGCACTCGCCTCCCTCCGGCACGCGCCCTCCCCTCCCCGGCACGCGCCCTCCCCTCCCCGGCACGCGCCCTCCCCTCCCCGGCACTCGCCCTCTCCCTCCCCGGCACTCGCCCTCTCCCCCCCGGTACTCGCCCTCTCCACCCCTGGCACTCGCCCTCTCCCCCCCGGTACTCGCCCTCTCCCCCCCCCCTTCCCGGCACTCGCCCTCTCCCCCTGGCACTCGCCCTGTCCCCCCTCCCGGCACTCGCCCTCTCCCCCCACCTTCCCGGCACTCGCCCTCTCCCCCCCAGCACTCGCCCTCTCCCCCCCGGCACTCGCCCTCTCCCCCCCTGGCACTCGCCCTCTCCCCCCCCGGCACTCGCCCTCTCCCCCCCCCGGCACTCGCCCTCTCCCCCCCCCGGCACTCGCCCTCTCCCCCCCGGTACTCGCCCTCTCCCCCCCGGCACTCGCCCTCTCCCCCCCGGCACTCGCCCTCTCCCCCCCCTTCCCAGCACTCGCCCACTCCCCCCCCCTTCCCCTGCACTCGCCCTGTCCCCCCTCCATGGCACTCGCCCTCTCCCCCCTTCCCCGGCACTCGCCCTCTCCCCCCCGGCACTCGCCCTCTCCCCCCCTGCACTCGCCCTCTCCCCCCCCGGCACTCGCCCTCTCCCCCCCTCTCCCCGGCACTCGCCCTCTCCCCCCCCTCTCCCCGGCACTCGCCCTCTCCCCCCCCTCCCAGGCACCCGCCCTCTCCCCCTCCCCGGCACTCGCCCTCTCCCCTCCCCGGCACTCGCCCTCTCCCCCACCTTCCCGGCACTCGCCCTCTTCCCCCCGGCACTCGCCCTCTCCCCCCCGGCACTCGCCCTCTCCTCCCCGGCACTCGCCCTCTCCTCCCCGGCACTCGCCCTCTCCTCCCCGGCACTCGCCCTCTCCTCCCCGGCACACGCCCTCTCCCCCCCTACCCGGCACACGCCCTCTCCCCCCCTACCCGGCACTCGCCCCTCTCCCCCCCCTACCCGGCACTCGCCCTCCCCTCCCCGGCACTCGCCCTCCCCTCCCCGGCACGCGCCCTCCCCTCCCCGGCACGCGCCCTCTCCTCCCCGGCACGCGCCCTCTCCCTCCCCGGCACTCGCCTCTCTCCTCCCCGGCACTCGCCTCTCCTCCCCGGCACTCGCCCTCTCCTCCCGGCACTCGCCCTCTCCTCCCCGGCACTCGCCCTCTCCTCCGGCACTCGCCCTCTCCTCCCCGGCACTCGCCCTCCCCTCCCCGGCACTCGCCTCCCTCCCGCACTCGCCCTCTCCCCCCCGGTACTCGCCCTCTCCACCCCTGGCACTCGCCCTCTCCCCCCCGGTACTCGCCCTCTCCCCCCCCCCTTCCCGGCACTCGCCCTCTCCCCCCTGGCACTCGCCCTGTCCCCCCTCCCCGGCACTCGCCCTCTCCCCCCACCTTCCCCGGCACTCGCCCTCTCCCCCCCAGCACTCGCCCTCTCCCCCCCGGCACTCGCCCTCTCCCCCCTGGCACTCGCCCTCTCCCCCCCCCGGCACTCGCCCTCTCCCCCCCCCCCGGCACTCGCCCTCTCCCCCCCCGGCACTCGCCCTCTCCCCCCCGGTACTCGCCCTCTCCCCCCCGGCACTCGCCCTCTCCCCCCCGGCACTCGCCCTCTCCCCCCCGGCACTCGCCTCCCCCCCCCGGCACTCGCCCTCTCCCCCCCCCGGCACTCGCCCTCTCCCCCCCGGCACTCGCCCTCTCCCCCCGGCACTCGCCCTCTCCCCCCCGGCACTCGCCCTCTCCCCCCCCTTCCAGCACTCGCCCACTCCCCCCCCTTCCCTGCACTCGCCCTGTCCCCCCTCCATGGCACTCGCCCTCTCCCCCCCCTTCCCCGGCACTCGCCCTCTCCCCCCGGCACTCGCCCTCTCCCCCCTGCACTCGCCCTCTCCCCCCCGGCACTCGCCCCTCTCCCCCCTCTCCCGGCACTCGCCCTCTTCCCCCCCTCTCCCCGGCACTCGTCCCTCTCCCCCCCCTCCCAGGCACGCCTCTCCCCTCCCGGCACTCGCCCTCTCCCCCTCCCCGGCACTCGCCCTCTCCCCCACCTCGGCACTCGCCCTCTTCCCCCCGGCACTCGCCTCTCCCCCCCGGCACTCGCCTCTCCTCCCCGGCATCTCTCCTCCGGCACTCGCCCTCTCCCCGGCACTCGCCTCTCCTCCGGCACACGCCCTCTCCCCCCCTACCCGGCAGACGCCCTCTCCCCCCCTACCCGGCACTCGCCCTCTCCCCCCTACCCGGCACTCGCCCTCCCCTCCCGGCACTCGCCCTCCCTCCCCGGCACTCGCCCTCTCCTCCCCGGCACTCGCCCTCTCCTCCCCGGCACCCGCCCTCTCCCCCCCTACCCGGCACACGCCCTCTCCCCCCCCTACCCGGCACTCGCCCTCTCCCCCCCCTACCCGGCACTCGCCCTCCCCTCCCCGGCACTCGCCCTCCCCTCCCGGCACGCGCCCTCCCCTCCCCGGCACGCGCCCTCTCCTCCCCGGCACGCGCCCTCTCCTCCCCGGCACTCGCTCTCTCCCCCCGGCACTCGCCCTCCCCCCCCCCCCCCGGCACTCGCCCTCTCCCCCCCCCGGCACTCGCCCTCTCCCCCCGGCACTCGCCCTCTCCCCCGGCACTCGCCCTCTCCCCCCCGGCACTCGCCCTCTCCCCCCCTTCCCAGCACTCGCCCACTCCCCCCCCTTCCCCTGCACTCGCCCTGTCCCCCCTCCATGGCACTCGCCCTCTCCCCCCCCTTCCCGGCACTCGCCCTCTCCCCCCCGGCACTCGCCCTCTCCCCCCTGCACTCGCCCTCTCCCCCCGGCACTCGCCCTCTCCCCCCCTCTCCCCGGCACTCGCCCTCTCCCCCCTCTCCCGGCACTCGCCCTCTCCCCCCCCTCCCAGGCACCGCCCTCTCCCCCTCCCCGGCACTCGCCCTCTCCCCCTCCCCGGCACTCGCCCTCTCCCCCACCTTCCCGGCACTCGCCCTCTTCCCCCCGGCACTCGCCCTCTCCCCCCCGGCACTCGCCCTCTCCCCCCCGGCACTCGCCCTCTCCTCCCCGGCACTCGCCCTCTCCTCCCGGCACTCGCCCTCTCCTCCCCGGCACACGCCTCTCCCCCCCTACCCGGCACACGCCTCTCCCCCCCCTACCCGGCAACTCGCCCTCTCCCCCCCCTACCCGGCACTCGCCCTCTCCCTCCCCGGCACGCGCCCTCCCTCCCCGGCACGCGCCCCTCCCCTCCCCGGCACGCGCCCTCTCCTCCCCGGCACGCGCCCTCTCCTCCCCGGCACTCGCTCTCTCCTCCCCGGCACTCGCCCTCTCCTCCCCGGCACTCGCCCTCTCCTCCCCCGGCACTCGCCCTCTCTCCCGGCACTCGCCCTCTCTCCCGGCACTCGCCCTCTCCTCCCGGCACTCGCCCTCCCTCCCCGGCACTCGCCCTCCCTCCCGGCACTCGCCCTCTCCTCCCCGGCACTCGCCCTCTCCTCCCCGGCACTCGCCCTCTCCTCCCCGGCACTCGCCCTCTCCTCCCCGGCACTCGCCCTCTCCTCCCCGGCACTCGCCCTCTCCTCCCCGGCACTCGCCCTCTCCTCCCCGGCACTCGCCCTCTCCTCCCCGGCACTCGCCCTCTCCTCCCGGCACTCGCCCTCTCCTCCCCGGCACTCGCCCTCTCCTCCCCGGCACTCGCCCTCTCCTCCCCGGCACTCGCCCTCTCCTCCCCGGCACTCGCCCTCTCCTCCCCGGCACTCGCCCTCTCCTCCCCGGCACTCGCCCTCTCCTCCCCGGCACTCGCCCTCTCCTCCCCGGCACTCGCCCTCTCCTCCCGGCACTCGCCCTCTCCCGGCACTCGCCCTCTCCTCCCCGGCACTCGCCCTCTCCTCCCCGGCACTCGCCCTCTCCTCCCCGGCACTCGCCCTCTCCTCCCCGGCACTCGACCTCTCCTCCCCGGCACTCGACCTCTCCTCCCCAGCACTCGACCTCTGCCCTCCACCCTCCCCGGCACTCGCCCACTCCTCCCTGGCACAGGCCCTCTCCCCTCTACCCGTCACACGCCCTCTCCCCCCTACCCGTCACACGCCCTCTCCCCCTACCCGACACACGCCCTCTCCCCCCCCTACCCGGCACTCGCCCTCTCCTCCCCGGCACTCGCCCTCTCCTCCCCGGCACTCGCCCTCTCCTCCCGGCACTCGCCCTCTCCTCCCCGGCACTCGCCCTCTCCTCCCCGGCACTCGCACTCTCCTCCCCGGCACTCGCCTCTCCCGGCACTCGCCCTCTCCTCCCGGCACTCGCCCTCTCCCCCCCGGTACTCGCCCTCTCCCGCCCCCCCTCCCCGGCACTCGCCCTCTCCACCCCCTCCCGGCACCCGCCTTGTCCCCTCCCAGGCACTCGCCCTCTCCCTCCCCGGCACTCGCCTCTCCCCGGCACTCGCCCTCTCCCCCTCCCGGCACTCGCCCTCTCACCTCCCCGGCACTCGCCCTCTCCCTCCCCGGCACTCGCCTCTCTCCTCCCCGGCACTCGCCCTCCCCTCCCGGCACTCGCCTCCCCTCCCCGGCACTCGCCCTCTCCCCCCGGTACTCGCCCTCTCCACCCCTGGCACTCGCCCTCTCCCCCCCGGTACTCGCCCTCTCCCCCCCCCCCCTTCCCGGCACTCGCCCCTCTCCCCCCTGGCACTCGCCTGTCCCCCCTCCCCGGCACTCGCCCTCTCCCCCCACCTTCCCGGCACTCGCCCTCTCCCCCCCAGCACTCGCCCTCTCCCCCCCCGGCACTCGCCCTCTCCCCCCTGGCACTCGCCCTCTCCCCCCCCCGGCACTCGCCCTCTCCCCCCCCCGGCACTCGCCCTCTCCCCCCCCCCGGCACTCGCCCTCTCCCCCCCGGTACTCGCCCTCTCCCCCCGGCACTCGCCCTCTCCCCCCGGCACTCGCCCTCTCCCCCCCCGGCACTCGCCCTCCCCCCCCCCCCCGGCACTCGCCCTCTCCCCCCCCCGGCACTCGCCCTCTCCCCCCGGCACTCGCCCTCTCCCCCCGGCACTCGCCCTCTCCCCCCCGGCACTCGCCCTCTCCCCCCCTTCCCAGCACTCGCCCACTCCCCCCCCCTTCCCCTGCACTCGCCCTGTCCCCCCTCCATGGCACTCGCCCTCTCCCCCCCCTTCCCCGGCACTCGCCCTCTCCCCCCCGGCACTCGCCCTCTCCCCCCCTGCACTCGCCCTCTCCCCCCCGGCACTCGCCCTCTCCCCCCTCTCCCCGGCACTCGCCCTCTCCCCCCCCTCTCCCGGCACTCGCCCTCTCCCCCCCACCCTCCCAGGCACCCGCCCTCTCCCCCCTCCCCGGCACTCGCCCTCTCCCCCTCCCCGGCACTCGCCCTCTCCCCCCACCTTCCCGGCACTCGCCCTCTTCCCCCCGGCACTCGCCCTCTCCCCCCCGGCACTCGCCCTCTCCCCCCCGGCACTCGCCCTCTCCTCCCCGGCACTCGCCCTCTCCTCCCCGGCACTCGCCCTCTCCTCCCCGGCACACGCCCTCTCCCCCCCTACCCGGCACACGCCCTCTCCCCCCCCTACCCGGCACTCGCCCTCTCCCCCCCCTACCCGGCACTCGCCCTCCCCTCCCCGGCACTCGCCCTCCCCTCCCCGGCACTCGCCCTCCCCCTCCCCGGCACTCGCCCTCTCCTCCCCGGCACACGCCCTCTCCCCCCTACCCGGCACACGCCCTCTCCCCCCCCTACCCGGCACTCGCCCTCTCCCCCCCCTACCCGGCACTCGCCCTCCCCTCCCCGGCACTCGCCCTCCCCTCCCCGGCACGCGCCCTCCCCTCCCCGGCACGCGCCCTCTCCTCCCCGGCACGCGCCCTCTCCTCCCCGGCACTCGCTCTCTCCTCCCCGGCACTCGCCCTCTCCTCCCCGGCACTCGCCCTCTCCTCCCCGGCACTCGCCCTCTCCCTCCCCGGCACTCGCCCTCTCCTCCCCGGCACTCGCCCTCTCCTCCCCGGCACTCGCCCTCCCCTCCCCGGCACTCGCCCTCCCCCTCCCCGGCACTCGCCCTCTCCCCCCCGGTACTCGCCCTCTCCACCCCTGGCACTCGCCCTCTCCCCCCGGTACTCGCCCTCTCCCCCCCCCCTTCCCGGCACTCGCCCTCTCCCCCCCTGGCACTCGCCCTGTCCCCCCTCCCCGGCACTCGCCCTCTCCCCCCACCTTCCCGGCACTCGCCCTCTCCCCCCAGCACTCGCCCTCTCCCCCCCCGGCACTCGCCTCTCCCCCTGGCACTCGCCCTCTCCCCCCCCCGGCACTCGCCCTCTCCCCCCCCCCCGGCACTCGCCCTCTCCCCCCCCCGGCACTCGCCCTCCCCCCCCCCCCCCGGCACTCGCCCTCTTCCCCCCCCCGGCACTCGCCCTCTCCCCCCCGGCACTCGCCCTCTCCCCCCCGGCACTCGCCCTCTCCCCCCCGGCACTCGCCCTCTCCCCCCCCCTTCCCAGCACTCGCCCACTCCCCCCCCCTTCCCCTGCACTCGCCCTGTCCCCCCTCCATGGCACTCGCCCTCTCCCCCCCCTTCCCCGGCACTCGCCCTCTCCCCCCCGGCACTCGCCCTCTCCCCCCCTGCACTCGCCCTCTCCCCCCCGGCACTCGCCCTCTCCCCCCCTCTCCCCGGCACTCGCCCTCTCCCCCCCTCTCCCCGGCACTCGCCCTCTCCCCCCCCCTCCCAGGCACCCGCCCCTCTCCCCCTCCCCGGCACTCGCCCTCTCCCCCTCCCCGGCACTCGCCCTCTCCCCCCACCTTCCCGGCACTCGCCCTCTTCCCCCCGGCACTCGCCCTCTCTCCCCCCCGGCACTCGCCCTCTCCTCCCCGGCACTCGCCCTCTCCTCCCCGGCACTCGCCCTCTCCTCCCCGGCACTCGCCCTCTCCTCCCCGGCACTCGCCCTCTCCCCCCCTACACGGCACACGCCCTCTCCCCCCCCTACCCGGCACTCGCCCTCTCCCCCCCCTACCCGGCACTCGCCCTCCCCTCCCCGGCACTCGCCCTCCCCTCCCCGGCACGCGCCCTCCCCTCCCCGGCACTCGCCCTCTCCCCCCCCTTCCCCGGCACTCGCCCTCTCCCCCCCCTCTCCCCGGCACTCGCCCTCTCCCCCCCCCTCCCCGCCACCCGCCCTCTCCCCCTCCCCGGCACTCGCCCTCTCCCCCTCCCGGCACTCGCCCTCTTCCCGGCACTCGCCCTCTCCCCTCCGGCACTCGCCCTCTCCCCTCCGGCACTCGCCCTCTCCCCCCCGGCACTCGCCCTCTCCCCCCCGGCACTCGCCCTCTCCCCCCCCCCCCTTCCCGGCACTCGCCCTCTCCCCCCCCCTTCCCGGCACTCGCCCACTTCCCCCCCCTTCCCATGCACTCGCCCTGTCCCCCCTCCCCGATACTCGCCCTCTCCCCCCCCTTCCCCGGCACTCGCCCTCTCCCCCCCCTCTCCCCGGCACTCGCCCTCTCCCCCCCCTCCCCGGCACTCGCCCTCTCCCCCCACCTTCCCGGCACTTGCCCTCTAACCCCCGGCACTCGCCCTCTCCCCCCCGGCACTCGCCCTCTCCTCCCCGGCACTCGCCCTCTCCTCCCGGCACTCGCCCTCTCCTCCCCGGCACTCGCCCTCTCCTCCCCGGCACTCGCCCTCTCCTCCCCGGCACTCGCCCTCTCCTCCCCGGCACTCGCCCTCTCCTCCCCGGCACTCGCCCTCTCCTCCCCGGCACTCGCCCTCTCCTCCCCGGCACTCGCCCTCTCCTCCCCGGCACTCGCCCTCTCCTCCCCGGCACTCGCCCTCTCCTCCCCGGCACTCGCCCTCTCCTCCCCGGCACTCGCCCTCTCCTCCCCGGCACTCGCCCCTCTCCCTCCTCCGGCACTCGCCCTCTCCTCCCCGGCACTCGCCCTCTCCTCCCCGGCACTCGCCCTCTCCTCCCCGGCACTCGCCCTCTCCTCCCCGGCACTCGCCCTCTCCTCCCCGGCACTCGCCCTCTCCTCCCCGGCACTCGCCCTCTCCTCCCCGGCACTCGCCCTCTCCTCCCCGGCACTCGCCCTCTCCTCCCCGGCACTCGCCCTCTCCTCCCCGGCACTCGCCCTCTCCTCCCCGGCACTCGCCCTCTCCTCCCCGGCACTCGCCCTCTCCTCCCCGGCACTCGCCCTCTCCTCCCCGGCACTCGCCCTCTCCTCCCCGGCACTCGCCCTCTCCTCCCCGGCACTCGCCCTCTGCCCCTCCACCCTCCCCGGCACTCGCCCACTCCTCCCTGGCACAGGCCCTCTCCCCCTCTACCCGTCACACGCCCTCTCCCCCCCTACCCGTCACACGCCCTCTCCCCCCTACCCGACACACGCCCTCTCCCCCCCCCTACCCGGCACTCGCCCTCTCCTCCCTGGCACTCGCCCTCTCCTCCCCGGCACTCGCCCTCTCCTCCCCGGCACTCGCCCTCTCCTCCCCGGCACTCGCCCTCTCCTCCCCGGCACTCGCCCTCTCCTCCCCGGCACGCGCCCTCTCCTCCCCGGCACGCGCCCTCTCCTCCCCGGCACTCGCCCTCGCCCCCCCGGTACTCGCCCTCTCCCCCCCCCCCCTCCCCGGCACTCGCCCTCTCCCACCCCCTCCCCGGCACCCGCCCTGTCCCCCTCCCAGGCACTCGCCCTCTCCCCCTCCCCGGCACTCGCCCTCTCCCCCTCCCCGGCACTCGCCCTCTCACCTCCCCGGCACTCGCCCTCTCCCCTCCCCGGCACTCGCCCTCTCCCCTCCCCGGCACTCGCCCTCGCCCCCCCGGTACTCGCCCTCTCCCCTCCCTCTCCCCGGCACTCGCCCTCTCCCCCCCCTCCCCGGCACTCGCCCTCTCCCCCCACCTTCCCGGCACTCGCCCTCTCACCTCCCCGGCACTCGCCCTCTCCCCCCGGCACTCGCCCTCTCCCCCCCGGCACTCGCCCTCTCCCCCCCCCCCCCTTCCCGGCACTCGCCCTCTCCCCCCCCTTCCCGGCACTCGCCCACTTCCCCCCCCTTCCCATGCACTCGCCCTGTCCCCCCTCCCCGGTACTCGCCCTCTCCCCCCCCTTCCCCGGCACTCGCCCTCTCCCCCCCCTCTCCCCGGCACTCGCCCTCTCCCCCCCCTCCCCGGCACCCGCCCTCTCCCCCTCCCCGGCACTCGCCCTCTCCCCCTCCCCGGCACTCGCCCTCTCCCCCCACCTTCCCGGCACTTGCCCTCTTCCCCCCGGCACTCGCCCTCTCCCCCCCGGCACTCGCCCTCTCCTCCCCGGCACTCGCCCTCTCCTCCCCGGCACACGCCCTCTCCCCCCCTACCCGTCACACGCCCTCTCCCCCCCTACCCGTCACACGCCCTCTCCCCCCCTACCCGGCACACGCCCTCTCCCCCCCCTACCCGGCACTCGCCCTCTCCCCCCCCTACCCGGCACTCGCCCTCCCCTCCCCGGCACGCGCCCTCCCCTCCCCGGCACGCGCCCTCTCCTCCCCGGCACTCGCCCTCTCCTCCCCGGCACTCGCCCTCTCCTCCCCGGCACTCGCCCTCTCCTCCCCGGCACTCGCCCTCTCCTCCCCGGCACTCGCCCTCTCCTCCCCGGCACTCGCCCTCTCCTCCCCGGCACTCGCCCTCTCCCCCCACCTTCCCGGCACTTGCCCTCTAACCCCCGGCACTCGCCCTCTCCCCCCCGGCACTCGCCCTCTCCTCCCCGGCACTCGCCCTCTCCTCCCCGGCACTCGCCCTCTCCTCCCCGGCACTCGCCCTCTCCTCCCCGGCACTCGCCCTCTCCTCCCCGGCACTCGCCCTCTCCTCCCCGGCACTCGCCCTCTCCTCCCCGGCACTCGCCCTCTCCTCCCCGGCACTCGCCCTCTCCTCCCCGGCACTCGCCCTCTCCTCCCCGGCACTCGCCCTCTCCTCCCCGGCACTCGCCCTCTCCTCCCCGGCACTCGCCCTCTCCTCCCCGGCACTCGCCCTCTCCTCCCCGGCACTCGCCCTCTCCTCCCCGGCACTCGCCCTCTCCTCCCCGGCACTCGCCCTCTCCTCCCCGGCACTCGCCCTCTCCTCCCCGGCACTCGCCCTCTCCTCCCCGGCACTCGCCCTCTCCTCCCCGGCACTCGCCCTCTCCCCCCCGGTACTCGCCCTCTCCCCCCCCCCCCTCCCCGGCACTCGCCCTCTCCCACCCCCTCCCCGGCACCCGCCCTGTCCCCCTCCCAGGCACTCGCCCTCTCCCCCTCCCCGGCACTCGCCCTCTCCCCGGCACTCGCCCTCTCCCCCTCCCCGGCACTCGCCCTCTCCCCCCACCTTCCCGGCACTTGCCCTCTTCCCCCCGGCACTCGCCCTCTCCCCCCCGGCACTCGCCCTCTCCTCCCCGGCACACGCCCTCTCCCCCCCTACCCGTCACACGCCCTCTCCCCCCCTACCCGTCACACGCCCTCTCCCCCCCTACCCGGCACACGCCCTCTCCCCCCCCTACCCGGCACTCGCCCTCTCCCCCCCCTACCCGGCACTCGCCCTCCCCTCCCCGGCACGCGCCCTCCCCTCCCCGGCACGCGCCCTCTCCTCCCCGGCACTCGCCCTCTCCTCCCCGGCACTCGCTCTCTCCTCCCCGGCACTCGCCCTCTCCTCCCCGGCACTCGCCCTCTCCTCCCCGGCACTCGCCCTCTCCTCCCCGGCACTCGCCCTCTCCTCCCCGGCACTCGCCCTCTCCTCCCCGGCACTCGCCCTCTCCTCCCCGGCACTCGCCCTCTCCCCCCACCTTCCCGGCACTTGCCCTCTTCCCCCCGGCACTCGCCCTCTCCTCCCCGGCACTCGCCCTCTCCTCCCCGGCACTCGCCCTCTCCTCCCCGGCACTCGCCCTCTCCTCCCCGGCACTCGCCCTCTCCTCCCCGGCACTCGCCCTCTCCTCCCCGGCACTCGCCCTCTCCTCCCCGGCACTCGCCCTCTCCTCCCCGGCACTCGCCCTCTCCTCCCCGGCACTCGCCCTCTCCTCCCCGGCACTCGCCCTCTCCTCCCCGGCACTCGCCCTCTCCTCCCCGGCACTCGCCCTCTCCTCCCCGGCACTCGCCCTCTCCTCCCCGGCACTCGCCCTCTCCCCCCCGGTACTCGCCCTCTCCCCCCCCCCCCTCCCCGGCACTCGCCCTCTCCCACCCCCTCCCCGGCACCCGCCCTGTCCCCCTCCCAGGCACTCGCCCTCTCCCCCTCCCCGGCACTCGCCCTCTCCCCGGCACTCGCCCTCTCCCCCTCCCCGGCACTCGCCCTCTCACCTCCCCGGCACTCGCCCTCTCCCCTCCCCGGCACTCGCCCTCTCCCCTCCCCGGCACTCGTCCTCTCCCCTCCCCGGCACTCGTCCTCTCCCCTCCCCGGCACTCGCCCTCTCCCCTCCCCGGCACTCGCCCTCTCCTCCCCGGCACGCGCCCTCTCCTCCCCGGCACGCGCCCTCTCCTCCCCGGCACGCGCCCTCTCCCCCCCGGCACGCGCCCTCTCCCCCCCGGCACGCGCCCTCTCCCCTCCGGCACTCGCCCTCTCCCCCCCGGCACTCGCCCTCTCCCCCCCGGCACTCGCCCTCTCCCCCCCCCCCCTTCCCGGCACTCGCCCTCTCCCCCCCCTTCCCGGCACTCGCCCACTTCCCCCCCCTTCCCATGCACTCGCCCTGTCCCCCCTCCCCGGTACTCGCCCTCTCCCCCCCCTTCCCCGGCACTCGCCCTCTCCCCCCCCTCTCCCCGGCACTCGCCCTCTCCCCCCCCTCCCCGGCACCCGCCCTCTCCCCCTCCCCGGCACTCGCCCTCTCCCCCTCCCCGGCACTCGCCCTCTCCCCCCACCTTCCCGGCACTTGCCCTCTTCCCCCCGGCACTCGCCCTCTCCCCCCCGGCACTCGCCCTCTCCTCCCCGGCACTCGCCCTCTCCTCCCCGGCACACGCCCTCTCCCCCCCTACCCGTCACACGCCCTCTCCCCCCCTACCCGGCACACGCCCTCTCCCCCCCTACCCGGCACACGCCCTCTCCCCCCCCTACCCGGCACTCGCCCTCTCCCCCCCCTACCCGGCACTCGCCCTCCCCTCCCCGGCACGCGCCCTCCCCTCCCCGGCACGCGCCCTCTCCTCCCCGGCACTCGCCCTCTCCTCCCCGGCACTCGCCCTCTCCTCCCCGGCACTCGCCCTCTCCTCCCCGGCACTCGCCCTCTCCTCCCCGGCACTCGCCCTCTCCTCCCCGGCACTCGCCCTCTCCTCCCCGGCACTCGCCCTCTCCTCCCCGGCACTCGCCCTCTCCTCCCCGGCACTCGCCCTCTCCTCCCCGGCACTCGCCCTCTCCTCCCCGGCACTCGCCCTCTCCTCCCCGGCACTCGCCCTCTCCTCCCCGGCACTCGCCCTCTCCTCCCCGGCACTCGCCCTCTCCTCCCCGGCACTCGCCCTCTCCTCCCCGGCACTCGCCCTCTCCTCCCCGGCACTCGACCTCTGCCCCTCCACCCTCCCCGGCACTCGCCCACTCCTCCCTGGCACAGGCCCTCTCCCCCTCTACCCGTCACACGCCCTCTCCCCCCCTACCCGTCACACGCCCTCTCCCCCCTACCCGACACACGCCCTCTCCCCCCCCCCCTACCCGGCACTCGCCCTCTCCTCCCCGGCACTCGCCCTCTCCTCCCCGGCACTCGCCCTCTCCTCCCCGGCACTCGCCCTCTCCTCCCCGGCACTCGCCCTCTCCTCCCCGGCACTCGCCCTCTCCTCCCCGGCACTCGCCCTCTCCTCCCCGGCACTCGCCCTCTCCTCTCCGGCACTCGCCCTCTCCTCCCCGGCACTCGCCCTCTCCCCCACGACCGTCCCCGGCACTCGCCCTCTCCTCCCCGGCACTCGCCCTCTCCTCCCCGGCACTCGCCCTCTCCTCCCCAGCACTTGCCATCCCCTCCCCGGAACTCGCCCTTTCCGCCTCCACCCTCCCCGGCACTCGCCCTCTCCTCCCCGGCACTCGCCCTCTCCCCCTCAACCCTTCCCGGCACTCGCCCTCTCCTCCCTGGCACACGCCCTCTCCCCCCCTACCCGTCACACGCCCTCTCCCCCCCTACCCGGCACACGCCCTCTCCCCCCCCTACCCGGCACTCGCCCTCTCCCCCCCCTACCCGGCACTCGCCCTCCCCTCCCCGGCACTCGCCCTCCCCTCCCCGGCACGCGCCCTCCCCTCCCCGGCACTCGCTCTCTCCTCCCCGGCACTCGCCCTCTCCTCCCCGGCACTCGCCCTCTCCTCCCCGGCACTCGCCCTCTCCTCCCCGGCACTCGCCCTCTCCTCCCCGGCACTCGCCCTCTCCTCCCCGGCACTCGCCCTCTCCTCCCCGGCACTCGCCCTCTCCTCCCCGGCACTCGCCCTCTCCTCCCCGGCACTCGCCCTCTCCTCCCCGGCACTCGCCCTCTCCTCCCCGGCACTCGCCCTCTCCTCCCCGGCACTCGCCCTCTCCTCCCCGGCACTCGCCCTCTCCTCCCCGGCACTCGCCCTCTCCTCCCCGGCACTCGCCCTCTCCTCCCCGGCACTCGCCCTCTCCTCCCCGGCACTCGCCCTCTCCTCCCCGGCACTCGCCCTCTCCTCCCCGGCACTCGCCCTCTCCTCCCCGGCACTCGCCCTCTCCTCCCCGGCACTCGCCCTCTCCTCCCCGGCACTCGACCTCTCCTCCCCGGCACTCGACCTCTGCCCCTCCACCCTCCCCGGCACTCGCCCACTCCTCCCTGGCACAGGCCCTCTCCTCCTCTACCCGTCACACGCCCTCTCCCCCCCTACCCGTCACACGCCCTCTCCCCCCTACCCGACACACGCCTTCTCCCCCCCCCTACCCGGCACTCGCCCTCTCCTCCCTGGCACTCGCCCTCTCCTCCCCGGCACTCGCCCTCTCCTCCCCGGCACTCGCCCTCTCCTCCCCGGCACTCGCCCTCTCCTCCCCGGCACTCGCCCTCTCCTCCCCGGCACTCGCCCTCTCCTCCCCGGCACTCGCCCTCTCCCCCCCGGTACTCGCCCTCTCCCCCCCCCCCTCCCCGGCACTCGCCCTCTCCCACCCCCTCCCCGGCACCCGCCCTGTCCCCCTCCCAGGCACTCGCCCTCTCCCCCTCCCCGGCACTCGCCCTCTCCCCGGCACTCGCCCTCTCCCCCTCCCCGGCACTCGCCCTCTCACCTCCCCGGCACTCGCCCTCTCCCCTCCCCGGCACTCGCCCTCTCCCCTCCCCGGCACTCGCCCTCTCCCCCCCGGCACTCGCCCTCTCTTCCCGGCACTCGCCCTCTCCCCCCCGGCACGCGCCCTCTCCCCCCCGGCACGCGCCCTCTCCCCCCCGGCACTCGCCCTCTCCCCTCCGGCACTCGCCCTCTCCCCCCCGGCACTCGCCCTCTCCCCCCCGGCACTCGCCCTCTCCCCCCCCCCCCTTCCCGGCACTCGCCCTCTCCCCCCCCCTTCCCGGCACTCGCCCACTTCCCCCCCCTTCCCATGCACTCGCCCTGTCCCCCCTCCCCGGTACTCGCCCTCTCCCCCCCCTTCCCCGGCACTCACCCTCTCCCCCCCGGTACTCGCCCTCTCCCCCCCGGCACTCGCCCTCTCCCCCCCGGTACTCGCCCCCTCTCCCCCGATACTCGCCCTCTTCCCCCCCCCCTCCCCGGCACTCGCCCTCTCCCCCCCCCTCCCCGGCTCTCGCCCTCTCCCCCCCGGTACTCGCCCTCTCCCCCCCGGCACTCGCCCTCTCCCCCCCCGGCACTCGCCCTCTCCCCCCCCGGCACTCGCCCTCTCCCCCCCGGCACTCGCCCTCTCCCCCCCGGCACTCGCCCTCTCCCCCCCGGCACTCGCCCTCTCCCCCCCGGCACTCGCCCTCTCCCCCCCGGCACTCGCCCTCTCCCCCCCCCGGCACTCGCCCTCTCCCCCCCGGCACTCGCCCTCTCCCCCCCCGGCACTCGCCCTCTCCCCCCCGGCACTCGCCCTCTCCCCCCCGGCACTCGCCCTCTCCCCCCCGGCACTCGCCCTCTCCCCCCCGGCACTCGCCCTCTCGTCCCCAGCACTTGCCATCCCCTCCCCGGAACTCGCCCTTTCCGCCTCCACCCTCCCCGGCACTCGCCCTCTCCTCCCCGGCACTCGCCCTCTCCCCCACAACCCTTCCCGGCACTCGCCCTCTCCTCCCTGGCACACGCCCTCTCCCCCCCTACCCGTCACACGCCCTCTCCCCCCCTACCCGGCACACGCCCTCTCCCCCCCCTACCCGGCACTCGCCCTCTCCCCCCCCTACCCGGCACTCGCCCTCCCCTCCCCGGCACTCGCCCTCCCCTCCCCGGCACTCGCCCTCCCCTCCCCGGCACGCGCCCTCCCCTCCCCGGCACGCGCCCTCCCCTCCCCGGCACTCGCCCTCTCCTCCCCGGCACTCGCCCTCTCCTCCCCGGCACTCGCCCTCTCCTCCCCGGCACTCGCCCTCTGCTCCCCGGCACTCGCCCTCTCCTCCCCGGCACTCGCCCTCTCCTCCCCGGCACTCGCCCTCTCCTCCCCGGCACTCGCCCTCTCCTCCCCGGCACTCGCCCTCTCCTCCCCGGCACTCGCCCTCTCCCCCCCCCCCCCTTCCCGGCACTCGCCCTCTCCCCCCCCCTTCCCGGCACTCGCCCACTTCCCCCCCCTTCCCATGCACTCGCCCTGTCCCCCCTCCCCGGTACTCGCCCTCTCCCCCCCCTTCCCCGGCACTCACCCTCTCCCCCCCGGTACTCGCCCTCTCCCCCCCGGCACTCGCCCTCTCCCCCCCGGTACTCGCCCCCTCTCCCCCGATACTCGCCCTCTCCCCCCCCCCCTCCCCGGCACTCGCCCTCTCCCCCCCCCTCCCCGGCTCTCGCCCTCTCCCCCCCGGTACTCGCCCTCACCCCCCCGGCACTCGCCCTCTCCCCCCCCGGCACTCGCCCTCTCCCCCCCCGGCACTCGCCCTCTCCCCCCCGGCACTCGCCCTCTCCCCCCCGGCACTCGCCCTCTCCCCCCCGGTACTCGCCCTCTCCCCCCCGGCACTCGCCCTCTCCCCCCCGGCACTCGCCCTCTCCCCCCCCCGGCACTCGCCCTCTCCCCCCCGGCACTCGCCCTCTCCCCCCCCGGCACTCGCCCTCTCCCCCCCGGCACTCGCCCTCTCCCCCCCGGCACTCGCCCTCTCCCCCCCGCACTCGCCCTCTCCCCCCCGGCACTCGCCCTCTCGTCCCCAGCACTTGCCATCCCCTCCCCGGAACTCGCCCTTTCCGCCTCCACCCTCCCCGGCACTCGCCCTCTCCTCCCCGGCACTCGCCCTCTCCCCCACAACCCTTCCCGGCACTCGCCCTCTCCTCCCTGGCACACGCCCTCTCCCCCCCTACCCGTCACACGCCCTCTCCCCCCCTACCCGGCACACGCCCTCTCCCCCCCCTACCCGGCACTCGCCCTCTCCCCCCCCTACCCGGCACTCGCCCTCCCCTCCCCGGCACTCGCCCTCCCCTCCCCGGCACTCGCCCTCCCCTCCCCGGCACGCGCCCTCCCCTCCCCGGCACGCGCCCTCCCCTCCCCGGCACTCGCCCTCTCCTCCCCGGCACTCGCCCTCTCCTCCCCGGCACTCGCCCTCTCCTCCCCGGCACTCGCCCTCTGCTCCCCGGCACTCGCCCTCTCCTCCCCGGCACTCGCCCTCTCCTCCCCGGCACTCGCCCTCTCCTCCCCGGCACTCGCCCTCTCCTCCCCGGCACTCGCCCCTCTCCTCCCCGGCACTCGCCCTCTCCTCCCCGGCACTCGCCCTCTCCTCCCCGGCACTCGCCCTCTCCTCCCCGGCACTCGCCCTCTCCTCCCCGGCACTCGCCCTCTCCTCCCCGGCACTCGCCCTCTCCTCCCCGGCACTCGCCCTCTCCTCCCCGGCACTCGCCCTCTCCCCCACAACCCTTCCCGGCACTCGCCCTCTCCTCCCTGGCACACGCCCTCTCCCCCCCTACCCGTCACACGCCCTCTCCCCCCCTACCCGGCACACGCCCTCTCCCCCCCCCTACCCGGCACTCGCCCTCTCCCCCCCCTACCCGGCACTCGCCCTCCCCTCCCCGGCACTCGCCCTCCCCTCCCCGGCACTCGCCCTCCCCTCCCCGGCACGCGCCCTCCCCTCCCCGGCACGCGCCCTCCCCTCCCCGGCACTCGCCCTCTCCTCCCCGGCACTCGCCCTCTCCTCCCCGGCACTCGCCCTCTGCTCCCCGGCACTCGCCCTCTCCTCCCCGGCACTCGCCCTCTCCTCCCCGGCACTCGCCCTCTCCTCCCCGGCACTCGCCCTCTCCTCCCCGGCACTCGCCCTCTCCTCCCCGGCACTCGCCCTCTCCTCCCCGGCACTCGCCCTCTCCTCCCCGGCACTCGCCCTCTCCTCCCCGGCACTCGCCCTCTCCTCCCCGGCACTCGCCCTCTCCTCCCCGGCACTCGCCCTCTCCTCCCCGGCACTCGCCCTCTCCTCCCCGGCACTCGACCTCTCCTCCCCGGCACTCGACCTCTGCCCCTCCACCCTCCCCGGCACTCGCCCACTCCTCCCTGGCACAGGCCCTCTCCCCCTCTACCCGTCACACGCCCTCTCCCCCCCTACCCGTCACACGCCCTCTCCCCCCTACCCGACACACGCCTTCTCCCCCCCCCTACCCGGCACTCGCCCTCTCCTCCCCGGCACTCGCCCTCTCCTCCCCGGCACTCGCCCTCTCCTCCCCGGCACTCGCCCACTCCTCCCCGGCACTCGCCCTCTCCTCCCCGGCACTCGCCCTCTCCTCCCCGGCACTCGCCCTCTCCTCCCCGGCACTCGCCCTCTCCCCCCCGGGACTCGCCCTCTCCCCCCCCCCCCTCCCCGGCACTCGCCCTCTCCCACCCCCTCCCCGGCACCCGCCCTGTCCCCCTCCCAGGCACTCGCCCTCTCCCCCTCCCCGGCACTCGCCCTCTCCCCCTCCCCGCCACTCGCCCTCTCACCTCCCCGGCACTCGCCCTCTCCCCTCCCCGGCACTCGCCCTCCTCCCCTCCCCGGCACTCGCCCTCTCCCCTCCCCGGCACTCGCCCTCTCCCTCCCGGCACTCGCCCTCTCTTCCCGGCACGCGCCCTCTCCCCCCCGGCACGCGCCCTCTCCCCTCCGGCACTCGCCCTCTCCCCTCCGGCACTCGCCCTCTCCCCCCGGCACTCGCCCTCTCCCCCCGGCACTCGCCCTCTCCCCCCCGGCACTCGCCCTCTCCCCCCCGGCACTCGCCCTCTCCCCCCGGCACTCGCCCCTCTCCCCCCCGGCACTCGCCCTCTCCCCCCCGGCACTCGCCCTCTCCCCCCCGGCACTCGCCCTCTCCCCCCCGGCACTCGCCCTCTCCCCCCCGGCACTCGCCCTCTCCCCCCGGCCACTCGCCCTCTCCTCCCCGGCACTCGCCCTCTCCTCCCCGGCACTCGCCCTCTCCTCCCCGGCACTCGCCCTCTCCTCCCCGGCACTCGCCCTCTCCTCCCGGCACTCGACCTCTCCTCCCCGGCACTCGACCTCTGCCCCTCCACCCTCCCCGGCACTCGCCCACTCCTCCCTGGCACAGGCCCTCTCCCCCTCTACCCGTCACACGCCCTCTCCCCCCCCTACCCGTCACACGCCCTCTCCCCCCTACCCGACACACGCCTTCTCCCCCCCCCCTACCCGGCACTCGCCCTCTCCTCCCCGGCACTCGCCCTCTCCTCCCCGGCACTCGCCCTCTCCCCCCCGGTACTCGCCCTCTCCCCCCCCCCCCCTCCCCGGCACTCGCCCTCTCCCACCCCCTCCCCGGCACCCGCCCTGTCCCCCTCCCAGGCACTCGCCCTCTCCCCCTCCCCGGCACTCGCCCTCTCCCCCTCCCCGCCACTCGCCCTCTCACCTCCCCGGCACTCGCCCTCTCCCCTCCCCGGCACTCGCCCTCTCCCCTCCCCGGCACTCGCCCTCTCCCCTCCCCGGCACTCGCCCTCTCCCTCCCGGCACTCCGCCCTCTCTTCCCGGCACTCGCCCTCTCCCCCCCGGCACGCGCCCTCTCCCCCCCGGCACGCGCCCTCTCCCCTCCGGCACTCGCCCTCTCCCCTCCGGCACTCGCCCTCTCCCCCCCCGGCACTCGCCCTCTCCCCCCCGGCACTCGCCCTCTCCCCCCCCCCCTTCCCGGCACTCGCCCTCTCCCCCCCCTTCCCGGCACTCGCCCACTTCCCCCCCCTTCCCATGCACTCGCCCTGTCCCCCCTCCCCGGTACTCGCCCTCTCCCCCCCCCTTCCCCGGCACTCACCCTCTCCCCCCCGGTACTCGCCCTCTCCCCCCGGCACTCGCCCTCTCCCCCCCGGTACTCGCCCCCTCTCCCCCGATACTCGCCCTCTCCCCCCCCCCCCCCTCCCCGGCACTCGCCCTCTCCCCCCCCCTCCCCGGCTCTCCCTCTCCCCCCCGGTACTCGCCCTCTCCTCCCCGGCACTCGCCCTCTCCTCCCCGGCACTCGCCCTCTCCTCCCCGGCACTCGCCCTCTCCTCCCCGGCACTCGCCCTCTCCTCCCGGCACTCGCCCTCTCCTCCCCGGCACTCGCCCTCTCCTCCCCGGCACTCGCCCTCTCCTCCCCGGCACTCGCCCTCTCCCCCCCCCCCCCCTTCCCGGCACTCGCCCTCTCCCCCCCCCTTCCCGGCACTCGCCCACTTCCCCCCCCCTTCCCATGCACTCGCCCTGTCCCCCCTCCCCGGTACTCGCCCTCTCCCCCCCCTTCCCCGGCACTCACCCTCTCCCCCCCGGTACTCGCCCTCTCCCCCCCGGCACTCGCCCTCTCCCCCCCGGTACTCGCCCCCTCTCCCCCGATACTCGCCCTCTCCCCCCCCCCTCCCCGGCACTCGCCCTCTCCCCCCCCCTCCCCGGCTCTCGCCCTCTCCCCCCCGGTACTCGCCCTCACCCCCCCGGCACTCGCCCTCTCCCCCCCGGCACTCGCCCTCTCCCCCCCCGGCACTCGCCCTCTCCCCCCCCGGCACTCGCCCTCTCCCCCCCGGCACTCGCCCTCTCCCCCCCGGTACTCGCCCTCTCCCCCCCGGCACTCGCCCTCTCCCCCCCGGCACTCGCCCTCTCCCCCCCCCGGCACTCGCCCTCTCCCCCCCGGCACTCGCCCTCTCCCCCCCCCGGCACTCGCCCTCTCCCCCCCGGCACTCGCCCTCTCCCCCCCGGCACTCGCCCTCTCCCCCCCGGCACTCGCCCTCTCCCCCCCGGCACTCGCCCTCTCGTCCCCAGCACTTGCCATCCCCTCCCCGGAACTCGCCCTTTCCGCCTCCACCCTCCCCGGCACTCGCCCTCTCCTCCCCGGCACTCGCCCTCTCCCCCACAACCCTTCCCGGCACTCGCCCTCTCCTCCCTGGCACACGCCCTCTCCCCCCCTACCCGTCACACGCCCTCTCCCCCCCCTACCCGGCACACGCCCTCTCCCCCCCCTACCCGGCACTCGCCCTCTCCCCCCCCTACCCGGCACTCGCCCTCCCCTCCCCGGCACTCGCCCTCCCCTCCCCGGCACTCGCCCTCCCCTCCCCGGCACGCGCCCTCCCCTCCCCGGCACGCGCCCTCCCCTCCCCGGCACTCGCCCTCTCCTCCCCGGCACTCGCCCTCTCCTCCCCGGCACTCGCCCTCTCCTCCCCGGCACTCGCCCTCTGCTCCCCGGCACTCGCCCTCTCCTCCCCGGCACTCGCCCTCTCCTCCCCGGCACTCGCCCTCTCCTCCCCGGCACTCGCCCTCTCCTCCCGGCACTCGCCCTCTCCTCCCCGGCACTCGCCCTCTCCTCCCCGGCACTCGCCCTCTCCTCCCCGGCACTCGCCCTCTCCTCCCCGGCACTCGCCCTCTCCTCCCCGGCACTCGCCCTCTCCCTCCCCCGGCACTCGCCCTCTCCTCCCCGGCACTCGCCCTCTCCTCCCCGGCACTCGCCCTCTCCCCCACAACCCTTCCCGGCACTCGCCCTCTCCTCCCCCCCCTACCCGTCACACGCCCTCTCCCCCCCTACCCGGCACACGCCCTCTCCCCCCCCTACCCGGCACTCGCCCTCTCCCCCCCCCTACCCGGCACTCGCCCTCCCCTCCCCGGCACTCGCCCTCCCCTCCCCGGCACTCGCCCTCCCCTCCCCGGCACGCGCCCTCCCCTCCCCGGCACGCGCCCTCCCCTCCCCGGCACTCGCCCTCTCCTCCCCGGCACTCGCCCTCTCCTCCCCGGCACTCGCCCTCTGCTCCCCGGCACTCGCCCTCTCCTCCCCGGCACTCGCCCTCTCCTCCCCGGCACTCGCCCTCTCCTCCCCGGCACTCGCCCTCTCCTCCCCGGCACTCGCCCTCTCCTCCCCGGCACTCGCCCTCTCCTCCCCGGCACTCGCCCTCTCCTCCCCGGCACTCGCCCTCTCCTCCCCGGCACTCGCCCTCTCCTCCCCGGCACTCGCCCTCTCCTCCCCGGCACTCGCCCTCTCCTCCCCGGCACTCGCCCTCTCCTCCCCGGCACTCGACCTCTCCTCCCCGGCACTCGACCTCTGCCCCTCCACCCTCCCCGGCACTCGCCCACTCCTCCCTGGCACAGGCCCTCTCCCCCTCTACCCGTCACACGCCCTCTCCCCCCCTACCCGTCACACGCCCTCTCCCCCCTACCCGACACACGCCTTCTCCCCCCCCCTACCCGGCACTCGCCCTCTCCTCCCCGGCACTCGCCCTCTCCTCCCCGGCACTCGCCCTCTCCTCCCCGGCACTCGCCCACTCCTCCCCGGCACTCGCCCTCTCCTCCCCGGCACTCGCCCTCTCCTCCCCGGCACTCGCCCTCTCCTCCCCGGCACTCGCCCTCTCCCCCCCGGGACTCGCCCTCTCCCCCCCCCCCTCCCCGGCACTCGCCCTCTCCCACCCCCTCCCCGGCACCCGCCCTGTCCCCCTCCCAGGCACTCGCCCTCTCCCCCTCCCCGGCACTCGCCCTCTCCCCCTCCCCGCCACTCGCCCTCTCACCTCCCCGGCACTCGCCCTCTCCCCTCCCCGGCACTCGCCCTCTCCCCTCCCCGGCACTCGCCCTCTCCCCTCCCCGGCACTCGCCCTCTCCCTCCCGGCACTCGCCCTCTCTTCCCGGCACGCGCCCTCTCCCCCCCGGCACGCGCCCTCTCCCCTCCGGCACTCGCCCTCTCCCCTCCGGCACTCGCCCTCTCCCCCCCGGCACTCGCCCTCTCCCCCCCGGCACTCGCCCTCTCCCCCCCGGCACTCGCCCTCTCCCCCCCGGCACTCGCCCTCTCCCCCCCGGCACTCGCCCTCTCCCCCCCGGCACTCGCCCTCTCCCCCCCGGCACTCGCCCTCTCCCCCCCGGCACTCGCCCTCTCCCCCCCGGCACTCGCCCTCTCCCCCCCGGCACTCGCCCTCTCCCCCCCGGCACTCGCCCTCTCCTCCCCGGCACTCGCCCTCTCCTCCCCGGCACTCGCCCTCTCCTCCCCGGCACTCGCCCTCTCCTCCCCGGCACTCGCCCTCTCCTCCCCGGCACTCGACCTCTCCTCCCCGGCACTCGACCTCTGCCCCTCCACCCTCCCCGGCACTCGCCCACTCCTCCCTGGCACAGGCCCTCTCCCCCTCTACCCGTCACACGCCCTCTCCCCCCCTACCCGTCACACGCCCTCTCCCCCCTACCCGACACACGCCTTCTCCCCCCCCCTACCCGGCACTCGCCCTCTCCTCCCCGGCACTCGCCCTCTCCTCCCCGGCACTCGCCCTCTCCCCCCCGGTACTCGCCCTCTCCCCCCCCCCCCCTCCCCGGCACTCGCCCTCTCCCACCCCCTCCCCGGCACCCGCCCTGTCCCCCTCCCAGGCACTCGCCCTCTCCCCCTCCCCGGCACTCGCCCTCTCCCCCTCCCCGCCACTCGCCCTCTCACCTCCCCGGCACTCGCCCTCTCCCCTCCCCGGCACTCGCCCTCTCCCCTCCCCGGCACTCGCCCTCTCCCCTCCCCGGCACTCGCCCTCTCCCTCCCGGCACTCGCCCTCTCTTCCCGGCACTCGCCCTCTCCCCCCCGGCACGCGCCCTCTCCCCCCCGGCACGCGCCCTCTCCCCTCCGGCACTCGCCCTCTCCCCTCCGGCACTCGCCCTCTCCCCCCCGGCACTCGCCCTCTCCCCCCCGGCACTCGCCCTCTCCCCCCCCCCCTTCCCGGCACTCGCCCTCTCCCCCCCCCTTCCCGGCACTCGCCCACTTCCCCCCCCTTCCCATGCACTCGCCCTGTCCCCCCTCCCCGGTACTCGCCCTCTCCCCCCCCTTCCCCGGCACTCACCCTCTCCCCCCCGGTACTCGCCCTCTCCCCCCCGGCACTCGCCCTCTCCCCCCCGGTACTCGCCCCCTCTCCCCCGATACTCGCCCTCTCCCCCCCCCCCCCTCCCCGGCACTCGCCCTCTCCCCCCCCCTCCCCGGCTCTCCCTCTCCCCCCCGGTACTCGCCCTCTCCCCCCCGGCACTCGCCCTCTCCCCCCGGCACTCGCCCTCTCCCCCCCCGGCACTCGCCCTCTCCCCCCCCGGCACTCGCCCTCTCCCCCCGGCACTCGCCCTCTCCCCCCCGGCACTCGCCCTCTCCCCCCCCCGGCACTCGCCCTCTCCCCCCCGGCACTCGCCCTCTCCCCCCCCGGCACTCGCCCTCTCCCCCCCGGCACTCGCCCTCTCCCCCCCGGCACTCGCCCTCTCCCCCCCGGCACTCGCCCTCTCCCCCCGGCACTCGCCTCTCCCCCCCGGCACTCGCCCTCTCCCCCCCGGCACTCGCCCTCTCCCCCCCGGCACTCGCCCTCTCCTCCCCGGCACTCGCCCTCTCCCCCCCCGGCACTCGCCCTCTCCCCCCCCACTTCCCGGCACTCGCCCTCACCCCCCCGGCACTCGCCCTCTCCCCCCCGGCACTCGCCCTCTCCCCCCCCGGCACTCGCCCTCTCCCCCCCGGCACTCGCCCTCTCCCCGCCCCGGCACTCGCCCTCGCGCCCCACCTTCCCGGCACTCGCCCTCTTCCCCCCGGCACTCGCCCTCTCCCCCCCGGCACTCGCCCTCTCCCCCCCGGCACTCGCCCTCTCCCCCCGGCACTCGCCCTCTCCCCCCGGCACTCGCCCTCTCCCCCCCGGCACTCGCCCTCTCCCCCCCCGGCACTCGCCCTCTCCCCCCCGGCACTCGCCCTCTCCCCCCCGGCACTCGCCCTCTTCCCCCCCCCTTCCCGGCACTCGCCCTCTCCCCCCCCGGCACTCGCCCTCTCCCCCCCCCCCCCCCCCTCCCCGGCACTCGCCCTCTCCCCGCCCCGGCACTCGCCCTCGCGCCCCACCTTCCCGGCACTCGCCCTCTTCCCCCCGGCACTCGCCCTCTCCTCCCCGGCACTCGCCCTCTCCCCCCCGGCACTCGCCCTCTCCCCCCCGGCACTCGCCCTCTCCCCCCCGGCACTCGCCCTCTTCCCCCCCCCTTCCCGGCACTCGCCCTCTCCCCCCCCGGCACTCGCCCTCTCCCCCCCCCCCCTCCCCGGCACTCGCCCTCTCCCCGCCCCGGCACTCGCCCTCGCGCCCCACCTTCCCGGCACTCGCCCTCTTCCCCCCGGCACTCGCCCTCTCCTCCCCGGCACTCGCCCTCTCCCCCCGGCACTCGCCCTCTCCCGCCCGGCACTCGCCCTCTCCCCCCCGGCACTCGCCCTCTCCCCCCCGGCACTCGCCCTCTCCCCCCCGGCACTCGCCCTCTCCCCCCCAGCACTCACCCTCTCCCCCCCCCCGGCACTCGCCCTCTCCCCCCCGGCACTCGCCCTCTCCCCCCCGGCACTCGCCCTCTCCCCCCCGGCACTCGCCCTCTCCCCCCCGGCACTCGCCCTCTTCCCCCCCCCTTCCCGGCACTCGCCCTCTCCCCCCCCGGCACTCGCCCTCTCCCCCCCCCCCCCTCCCCGGCACTCGCCCTCTCCCCCCCCGGCAATCGCCCTCTCCCCCCACCTTCCCGGCACTCGCCCTCTTCCCCCCGGCACTCGCCCTCTCCCCCCCGGCACTCGCCCTCTCACCCCCCGGCACTCGCCCTCTCACCCCCCGGCACTCGCCCTCTCCCCCCACCTTCCCGGCACTCGCCCTCTTCCCCCCGGCACTCGCCCTCTCCCCCCCGGCACTTGCCCTCTCCTCCCCGGCACTCGCCCTCTCCCCCCCCCGGCACTCGCCCTCTCCCCCCCCCCGGCACTCGCCCTCTCCCCCCCACTTCCCGGCACTCGCCCTCTCCCCCCCGGCACTCGCCCTCTCCCCCCCGGCACTCGCCCTCTCCCCCCCCGGCACTCGCCCTCTCCCCCCCGGCACTCGCCCTCTCCCCGTCCCGGCACTCGCCCTCGCGCCCCACCTTCCCGGCACTCGCCCTCTCCCCCCCGGCACTCGCCCTCTCCCCCCCGGCACTCGCCCTCTCCCCCCCCGGCACTCGCCCTCTCCCCCCCGGCACTCGCCCTCTCCCCCCCGGCACTCGCCCTCTCCCCCCCGGCACTCGCCCTCTCCCCCCCGGCACTCGCCCTCTCCCCCCACCTTCCCGGCACTCGCCCTCTTCCCCCCGGCACTCGCCCTCTCCCCCCCGGCACTTGCCCTCTCCTCCCCGGCACTCGCCCTCTCCCCCCCCGGCACTCGCCCTCTCCCCCCCCCCGGCACTCGCCCTCTCCCCCCCACTTCCCGGCACTCGCCCTCTCCCCCCCGGCACTCGCCCTCTCCCCCCCCGGCACTCGCCCTCTCCCCCCCGGCACTCGCCCTCTCCCCGTCCCGGCACTCGCCCTCGCGCCCCACCTTCCCGGCACTCGCCTCTCCCCACCGGCACTCGCCCTCTCCCCCCCCGGCACTCGCCCTCTCCCCCCCCGGCACTCGCCCTCTCCCCCCCGGCACTCGCCCTCTCCCCCCGGCACTCGCCCTCTCCCCCCCGGCACTCGCCCTCTCCCCCCGGCACTCGCCTCTCCTCCCCCCCCCGGCACTCGCCCTCTCCCCCCCCGGCACTCGCCCTCTCCCCACCCGGCACTCGCCCTCTCCCCCCCGGCACTCGCCCTCTCCCCCCCGGCACTCGCCCTCTCCCCCCCGGCACTCACCCTCTCCCCCCCGGCACTCGCCCTCTCCCCCCCGGCACTCGCCCTCTCCACCCCGGCACTCGCCCTCTCCCCCCCGGCACTCGCCCTCTCCCCCCCGGCACTCGCCCTCTCCCCCCCGGCACTCGCCCTCTCCCCCCCGGCACTCGCCCTCTCCTCCCCGGCACTCGCCCTCTCCCCCCCCAGCACTCGCCCTCTCCCTCCCACTTCCCGGCACTCGCCCTCACCCCCCCGGCACTCGCCCTCTCCCCCCCGGCACTCGCCCTCTCCCCCCCCGGCACTCGCCCTCTCCCCCCCGGCACTCGCCCTCTCCCCGCCCCGGCACTCGCCCTCGCGCCCCACCTTCCCGGCACTCGCCCTCTTCCCCCCGGCACTCGCCCTCTCCCCCCCGGCACTCGCCCTCTCCCCCCCGGCACTCGCCCTCTCCCCCCGGCACTCGCCCTCTCCCCCCCGGCACTCGCCCTCTCCCCCCCGGCACTCGCCCTCTCCCCCCCGGCACTCGCCCTCTCCCCCCCGGCACTCGCCCTCTTCCCCCCCCTTCCCGGCACTCGCCCTCTCCCCCCCGGCACTCGCCCTCTCCCCCCCCCCCCCCTCCCCGGCACTCGCCCTCTCCCCGCCCCGGCACTCGCCCTCGCGCCCCACCTTCCCGGCACTCGCCCTCTTCCCCCGGCACTCGCCCTCTCCTCCCCGGCACTCGCCCTCTCCTCCCCGGCACTCGCCCTCTCCCCCCCGGCACTCGCCCTCTCCCCCCCGGCACTCGCCCTGTCCCCCCCCGGCACTCGCCCTCTCCCCCCCCCGGCACTCGCCCTCTCCCCCTCCCGGCACTCGCCCTCTCCCCCCCGGCACTCGCCCTCTCCCCCCCGGCACTCGCCCTCTCCCCCCCGGCACTCGCCCTCTCCCCCCCGGCACTCGCACTCTCCCCCCCGGCACTCGCACTCTCCCCCCCGGCACTCGCACTCTCCCCCCCGGCACTCGCCCTCTCCCCCCCGGCACTCGCCCTCTCCCCCACGGCACTCGCCCTCTACCCCCCGGCACTCGCCCTCTCCCCCACGGCACTCGCCCTCTCCCCCCCGGCACTCGCCCTCTCCCCCCTCGGCACTCGCCCTCTCCCCCCCGGCACTCGCCCTCTCCCCCCCGGCACTCGCCCTCTTCCCCCCCCTTCCCGGCACTCACCCTCTCCCCCCCGGCACTCGCCCTCTCCCCCCTGGCACTCGGCCTCTCCCCCCCCGGCACTCGCCCTCTCCCCCCACCTTCCCGGCACTCGCCCTCTTCCCCCCGGCACTCGCCCTCTCCCCCCCGGCACTCGCCCTCTCACTCCCCGGCACTCGCCCTCTCACCCCCCGGCACTCGCCCTCTCCCCCCACCTTCCCGGCACTCGCCCTCTTCCCCCCGGCACTCGCCCTCTCCCCCCCGGCACTTGCCCTCTCCTCCCCGGCACTCGCCCTCTCCCCCCCCCCGGCACTCGCCCTCTCCCCCCCCCCCGGCACTCGCCCTCTCCCCCCCACTTCCCGGCACTCGCCCTCTCCCCCCCGGCACTCGCCCTCTCCCCCCCGGCACTCGCCCTCTCCCCCCCCGGCACTCGCCCTCTCCCCCCCGGCACTCGCCCTCTCCCCGTCCCGGCACTCGCCCTCGCGCCCCACCTTCCCGGCACTCGCCCTCTCCCCCCCGGCACTCGCCCTCTCCCCCCCGGCACTCGCCCTCTCCCCCCCCGGCACTCGCCCTCTCCCCCCCCGGCACTCGCCCTCTCCCCCCCGGCACTCGCCCTCTCCCCCCCGACACTCGCCCTCTCCCCCCCGGCACTCGCCCTCTCCCCCCCCGGCACTCGCCCTCTCCCCCCCCCGGCACTCGCCCTCTCCCCACCCGGCACTCGCCCTCTCCCCACCCGGCACTCGCCCTCTCCCCCCCGGCACTCGCCCTCTCCCCCCCGGCACTCGCCCTCTCCCCCCCGGCACTCGCCCTCTCCCCCCCGGCACTCGCCCTCTCCCCCCCGGCACTCGCCCTCTCCCCGGCACTCGCCCTCTCACCTCCCCGGCACTCGCCCTCTCCCCTCCCCGGCACTCGCCTTCTCCCCTCCCCGGCACTCGCCCTCTCCCCTCCCCGGCACTCGCCCTCTCCCCCCCGGCACTCGCCCTCTCCCCCCCGGCACTCGCCCTCTCCCCCCGGCACTCGCCCTCTCCCCCCCGGCACTCGCCCTCTCCCCCCCGGCACTCGCCCTCTCCCCCCCGGCACTCGCCCTCTTCCCCCCCCCTTCCCGGCACTCGCCCTCTCCCCCCCCGGCACTCGCCCTCTCCCCCCCCCCCCCTCCCCGGCACTCGCCCTCTCCCCCCCCGGCAATCGCCCTCTCCCCCCACCTTCCCGGCACTCGCCCTCTTCCCCCCAGCACTCGCCCTCTCCCCCCCGGCACTCGCCCTCTCACCCCCCGGCACTCGCCCTCTCACCCCCCGGCACTCGCCCTCTCCCCCCACCTTCCCGGCACTCGCCCTCTTCCCCCCGGCACTCGCCCTCTCCCCCCCGGCACTTGCCCTCTCCTCCCCGGCACTCGCCCTCTCCCCCCCCCGGCACTCGCCCTCTCCCCCCCCCCGGCACTCGCCCTCTCCCCCCCACTTCCCGGCACTCGCCCTCTCCCCGCCGGCACTCGCCCTCTCCCCCCCGGCACTCGCCCTCTCCCCCCCCGGCACTCGCCCTCTCCCCCCCGGCACTCGCCCTCTCCCCGTCCCGGCACTCGCCCTCGCGCCCCACCTTCCCGGCACTCGCCCTCTCCCCCCCGGCACTCGCCCTCTCCCCCCCGGCACTCGCCCTCTCCCCCCCCGGTACTCGCCCTCTCCCCCCCGGCACTCGCCCTCTCCCCCCCGGCACTCGCCCTCTCCCCCCCGGCACTCGCCCTCTCCCCCCCGGCACTCGCCCTCTCCCCCCACCTTCCCGGCACTCGCCCTCTTCCCCCCGGCACTCGCCCTCTCCCCCACGGCACTTGCCCTCTCCTCCCCGGCACTCGCCCTCTCCCCCCCCCGGCACTCGCCCTCTCCCCCCCCCCCGGCACTCGCCCTCTCCCCCCCACTTCCCGGCACTCGCCCTCTCCCCCCCGGCACTCGCCCTCTCCCCCCCCGGCACTCGCCCTCTCCCCCCCGGCACTCGCCCTCTCCCCGTCCCGGCACTCGCCCTCGCGCCCCACCTTCCCGGCACTCGCCCTCTCCCCCCCGGCACTCGCCCTCTCCCCCCCCGGCACTCGCCCTCTCCCCCCCCGGCACTCGCCCTCTCCCCCCCGGCACTCGCCCTCTCCCCCCCGGCACTCGCCCTCTCCCCCCCGGCACTCGCCCTCTCCCCCCCCGGCACTCGCCCTCTCCTCCCCCGGCACTCGCCCTCTCCCCACCCGGCACTCGCCCTCTCCCCCCCGGCACTCGCCCTCTCCCCCCCGGCACTCGCCCTCTCCCCCCCGGCACTCGCCCTCTCCCCCCCGGCACTCGCCCTCTCCCCCCCGGCACTCGCCCTCTCCACCCCGGCACTCGCCCTCTCCCCCCCGGCACTCGCCCTCTCCCCCCCGGCACTCGCCCTCTCCCCCCCCGGTACTCGCCCTCTCCCCCCCGGCACTCGCCCTCTCCCCCCCGGCACTCGCCCTCTCCCCCCACCTTCCCGGCACTCGCCCTCTTCCCCCCGGCACTCGCCCTCTCCCCCACGGCACTTGCCCTCTCCTCCCCGGCACTCGCCCTCTCCCCCCCCCGGCACTCGCCCTCTCCCCCCCCCCCGGCACTCGCCCTCTCCCCCCCACTTCCCGGCACTCGCCCTCTCCCCCCCGGCACTCGCCCTCTCCCCCCCCGGCACTCGCCCTCTCCCCCCCGGCACTCGCCCTCTCCCCGTCCCGGCACTCGCCCTCGCGCCCCACCTTCCGGCACTCGCCCTCTCCCCCCCGGCACTCGCCCTCTCCCCCCCCGGCACTCGCCCTCTCCCCCCCCGGCACTCGCCCTCTCCCCCCCGGCACTCGCCCTCTCCCCCCCGGCACTCGCCCTCTCCCCCCCGGCACTCGCCCTCTCCCCCCCCGGCACTCGCCCTCTCCTCCCCCGGCACTCGCCCTCTCCCCACCCGGCACTCGCCCTCTCCCCCCCGGCACTCGCCCTCTCCCCCCCGGCACTCGCCCTCTCCCCCCCGGCACTCGCCCTCTCCCCCCCGGCACTCGCCCTCTCCCCCCCGGCACTCGCCCTCTCCACCCCGGCACTCGCCCTCTCCCCCCCGGCACTCGCCCTCTCCCCCCCGGCACTCGCCCTCTCCCCCCCGGCACTCGCCCTCTCCCCCCCGGCACTCGCCCTCTCCCCCCCGGCACTTGCCCTCTCCTCCCCGGCACTCGCCCTCTCCCCCCCCAGCACTCGCCCTCTCCCTCCCACTTCCCGGCACTCGCCCTCACCCCCCCGGCACTCGCCCTCTCCCCCCCGGCACTCGCCCTCTCCCCCCCCGGCACTCGCCCTCTCCCCCCCGGCACTCGCCCTCTCCCCGCCCCGGCACTCGCCCTCGCGCCCCACCTTCCCGGCACTCGCCCTCTTCCCCCCGGCACTCGCCCTCTCCCCCCCGGCACTCGCCCTCTCCCCCCCGGCACTCGCCCTCTCCCCCCGGCACTCGCCCTCTCCCCCCCGGCACTCGCCCTCTCCCCCCCGGCACTCGCCCTCTCCCCCCCGGCACTCGCCCTCTCCCCCCCGGCACTCGCCCTCTTCCCCCCCCCTTCCCGGCACTCGCCCTCTCCCCCCCGGCACTCGCCCTCTCCCCCCCCCCCCCCCTCCCCGGCACTCGCCCTCTCCCCGCCCCGGCACTCGCCCTCGCGCCCCACCTTCCCGGCACTCGCCCTCTTCCCCCCGGCACTCGCCCTCTCCTCCCCGGCACTCGCCCTCTCCTCCCCGGCACTTGCCCTCTCCCCCCCGGCACTCGCCCTCTCCCCCCCGGCACTCGCCCTCTCCCCCCCGGCACTCGCCCTCTCCCCCCCCCGGCACTCGCCCTCTCCCCCCCGGCACTCGCCCTCTCCCCCCCGGCACTCGCCCTCTCCCCCCCGGCACTCGCACTCTCCCCCCCGGCACTCGCACTCTCCCCCCCGGCACTCGCCCTATCCCCCCCGGCACTCGCCCTCTCCCCCACGGCACTCGCCCTCTACCCCCCGGCACTCGCCCTCTCCCCCACGGCACTCGCCCTCTCCCCCCCGGCACTCGCCCTCTCCCCCCTCGGCACTCGCCCTCTCCCCCCCGGCACTCGCCCTCTCCCCCCCGGCACTCGCCCTCTTCCCCCCCCTTCCCGGCACTCGCCCTCTCCCCCCCGGCACTCGCCCTCTCCCCCCTGGCACTCGGCCTCTCCCCCCCCGGCACTCGCCCTCTCCCCCCACCTTCCCGGCACTCGCCCTCTTCCCCCCGGCACTCGCCCTCTCCCCCCCGGCACTCGCCCTCTCACTCCCCGGCACTCGCCCTCTCACCCCCCGGCACTCGCCCTCTCCCCCCACCTTCCCGGCACTCGCCCTCTTCCCCCCGGCACTCGCCCTCTCCCCCCCGGCACTTGCCCTCTCCTCCCCGGCACTCGCCCTCTCCCCCCCCCCGGCACTCGCCCTCTCCCCCCCCCCCGGCACTCGCCCTCTCCCCCCCACTTCCCGGCACTCGCCCTCTCCCCCCCGGCACTCGCCCTCTCCCCCCCCGGCACTCGCCCTCTCCCCCCCCGGCACTCGCCCTCTCCCCCCCGGCACTCGCCCTCTTCCCCGTCCCGGCACTCGCCCTCGCGCCCCACCTTCCCGGCACTCGCCCTCTCCCCCCCGGCACTCGCCCTCTCCCCCCCGGCACTCGCCCTCTCCCCCCCGGCACTCGCCCTCTCCCCCCCCGGCACTCGCCCTCTCCCCCCCCGGCACTCGCCCTCTCCCCCCCGGCACTCGCCCTCTCCCCCCCGACACTCGCCCTCTCCCCCCCGGCACTCGCCCTCTCCCCCCCCGGCACTCGCCCTCTCCCCCCCCGGCACTCGCCCTCTCCCCACCCGGCACTCGCCCTCTCCCCCCCGGCACTCGCCCTCTCCCCCCCCGGCACTCGCCCTCTCCCCCCCGGCACTCGCCCTCTCCCCGGCACTCGCCCTCTCCCCCTCCCCGGCACTCGCCCTCTCACCTCCCCGGCACTCGCCCTCTCCCCTCCCCGGCACTCGCCCTCTCCCCTCCCCGGCACTCGCCCTCTCCCCTCCCCGGCACTCGCCCTCTCCCCCCCGGCACTCGCCCTCTCTTCCCGGCACTCGCCCTCTCCCCCCCGGCACTTGCCCTCTCCTCCCCGGCACTCGCCCTCTCCCCCCCCCCGGCACTCGCCCTCTCCCCCCCCCCGGCACTCGCCCTCTCCCCCCCACTTCCGGCACTCGCCCTCTCCCCCCCGGCACTCGCCCTCTCCCCCCCCGGCACTCGCCCTCTCCCCCCCCGGCACTCGCCCTCTCCCCCCCGGCACTCGCCCTCTCCCCGTCCCGGCACTCGCCCTCGCGCCCCACCTTCCCGGCACTCGCCCTCTCCCCCCCCGGCACTCGCCCTCTCCCCCCCGGCACTCGCCCTCTCCCCCCCGGCACTCGCCCTCTCCCCCCCCCGGCACTCGCCCTCTCCCCCCCCGGCACTCGCCCTCTCCCCCCCGGCACTCGCCCTCTCCCCCCCGGCACTCGCCCTCTCCCCCCCGGCACTCGCCCTCTCCCCCCCCGGCACTCGCCCTCTCCCCCCCCGGCACTCGCCCTCTCCCCACCCGGCACTCGCCCTCTCCCCCCCGGCACTCGCCCTCTCCCCCCCGGCACTCGCCCTCTCCCCCCCGGCACTCGCCCTCTCCCCGGCACTCGCCCTCTCCCCCTCCCCGGCACTCGCCCTCTCACCTCCCCGGCACTCGCCCTCTCCCCCTCCCCGGCACTCGCCCTCTCCCCTCCCCGGCACTCGCCCTCTCCCCTCCCCGGCACTCGCCCTCTCCCCCCCCGGCACTCGCCCTCTCTTCCCGGCACTCGCCCTCTCCCCCCCGGCACGCGCCCTCTCCCCCCCGGCACGCGCCCTCTCCCCTCCGGCACTCGCCCTCTCCCCTCCGGCACTCGCCCTCTCCCCCCCGGCACTCGCCCTCTCCCCCCCGGCACTCGCCCTCTCCCCCCCCCCCCTTCCCGGCACTCGCCCTCTCCCCCCCCCTTCCCGGCACTCGCCCACTTCCCCCCCCTTCCCATGCACTCGCCCTGTCCCCCCTCCCCGGTACTCGCCCTCTCCCCCCCCTTCCCCGGCACTCACCCTCTCCCCCCCCGGTACTCGCCCTCTCCCCCCCGGCACTCACCCTCTCCCCCCCGGTACTCGCCCCCTCTCCCCCGATACTCGCCCTCTCCCCCCCCCCCTCCCCGGCACTCGCCCTCTCCCCCCCCCTCCCCGGCTCTCGCCCTCTCCCCCCCGGTACTCGCCCTCTCCCCCCCGGCACTCGCCCTCTCCCCCCCGGCACTCGCCCTCTCCCCCCCCGGCACTCGCCCTCTCCCCCCCCGGCACTCGCCCTCTCCCCCCCCGGCACTCGCCCTCTCCCCCCCGGCACTCGCCCTCTCCCCCCCGGCACTCGCCCTCTCCCCCCCGGCACTCGCCCTCTCCCCCCCCGGCACTCGCCCTCTCCCCCCCGGCACTCGCCCTCTCCCCCCCGGCACTCGCCCTCTCCCCCCCCCCGGCACTCGCCCTCTCCCCCCCCGGCACTCGCCCTCTCCCCCCCCCGGCACTCGCCCTCTCCCCGCCGGCACTCGCCCTCTCCCCCCCGGCACTCGCCCTCTCCCCCCCCGGCACTCGCCCTCTCCCCCCCGGCACTCGCCCTCTCCCCGTCCCGGCACTCGCCCTCGCGCCCCACCTTCCCGGCACTCGCCCTCTCCCCCCCGGCACTCGCCCTCTCCCCCCCGGCACTCGCCCTCTCCCCCCCCGGCACTCGCCCTCTCCCCCCCGGCACTCGCCCTCTCCCCCCCGGCACTCGCCCTCTCCCCCCCGGCACTCGCCCTCTCCCCCCCCGGCACTCGCCCTCTCCCCCCCGGCACTCGCCCTCTCCCCCCACCTTCCCGGCACTCGCCCTCTTCCCCCCGGCACTCGCCCTCTCCCCCCCGGCACTTGCCCTCTCCTCCCCGGCACTCGCCCTCTCCCCCCCCCGGCACTCGCCCTCTCCCCCCCCCCCGGCACTCGCCCTCTCCCCCCCACTTCCCGGCACTCGCCCTCTCCCCCCCGGCACTCGCCCTCTCCCCCCCCGGCACTCGCCCTCTCCCCCCCGGCACTCGCCCTCTCCCCGTCCCGGCACTCGCCCTCGCGCCCCACCTTCCCGGCACTCGCCCTCTCCCCCCCGGCACTCGCCCTCTCCCCCCCCGGCACTCGCCCTCTCCCCCCCCGGCACTCGCCCTCCCCCCCCCGGCACTCGCCCTCTCCCCCCCGGCACTCGCCCTCTCCCCCCCGGCACTCGCCCTCTCCCCCCCGGCACTCGCCCTCTCCCCACCCGGCACTCGCCCTCTCCTCCCCCGGCACTCGCCCTCTCCCCACCCGGCACTCGCCCTCTCCCCCCCGGCACTCGCCCTCTCCCCCCCGGCACTCGCCCTCTCCCCCCCGGCACTCGCCCTCTCCCCCCCGGCACTCGCCCTCTCCCCCCCGGCACTCGCCCTCTCCCCCCCGGCACTCGCCCTCTCCACCCCGGCACTCGCCCTCTCCCCCCCGGCACTCGCCCTCTCCCCCCCGGCACTCGCCCTCTCCCCCCGGCACTCGCCCTCTCCCCCCCGGCACTCGCCCTCTCCCCCCCGGCACTTGCCCTCTCCTCCCCGGCACTCGCCCTCTCCCCCCCCGCACTCGCCCTCTCCCTCCCACTTCCCGGCACTCGCCCTCACCCCCCCGGCACTCGCCCTCTCCCCCCCGGCACTCGCCCTCTCCCCCCCCGGCACTCGCCCTCTCCCCCCCGGCACTCGCCCTCTCCCCGCCCCGGCACTCGCCCTCGCGCCCCACCTTCCCGGCACTCGCCCTCTTCCCCCCGGCACTCGCCCTCTCCCCCCCGGCACTCGCCCTCTCCCCCCCGGCACTCGCCCTCTCCCCCCCGGCACTCGCCCTCTCCCCCCGGCACTCGCCCTCTCCCCCCCGGCACTCGCCCTCTCCCCCCCGGCACTCGCCCTCTCCCCCCCGGCACTCGCCCTCTCCCCCCCGGCACTCGCCCTCTTCCCCCCCCCTTCCCGGCACTCGCCCTCTCCCCCCCGGCACTCGCCCTCTCCCCCCCCCCCCCCCCCCCTCCCCGGCACTCGCCCTCTCCCCGCCCCGGCACTCGCCCTCGCGCCCCACCTTCCCGGCACTCGCCCTCTTCCCCCCGGCACTCGCCCTCTCCTCCCCGGCACTCGCCCTCTCCTCCCCGGCACTCGCCCTCTCCCCCCCCGGCACTCGCCCTCTCCCCCCCGGCACTCGCCCTGTCCCCCCCGGCACTCGCCCTCTCCCCCCCCCGGCACTCGCCCTCTCCCCCCCGGCACTCGCCCTCTCCCCCCCGGCACTCGCCCTCTCCCCCCCGGCACTCGCACTCTCCCCCCCGGCACTCGCACTCTCCCCCCCGGCACTCGCCCTATCCCCCCCGGCACTCGCCCTCTCCCCCACGGCACTCGCCCTCTACCCCCCGGCACTCGCCCTCTCCCCCACGGCACTCGCCCTCTCCCCCCCGGCACTCGCCCTCTCCCCCCTCGGCACTCGCCCTCTCCCCCCCGGCACTCGCCCTCTCCCCCCCGGCACTCGCCCTCTTCCCCCCCCTTCCCGGCACTCGCCCTCTCCCCCCCGGCACTCGCCCTCTCCCCCCTGGCACTCGGCCTCTCCCCCCCCGGCACTCGCCCTCTCCCCCCACCTTCCCGGCACTCGCCCTCTTCCCCCCGGCACTCGCCCTCTCCCCCCCGGCACTCGCCCTCTCACTCCCCGGCACTCGCCCTCTCACCCCCCGGCACTCGCCCTCTCCCCCCACCTTCCCGGCACTCGCCCTCTTCCCCCCGGCACTCGCCCTCTCCTCCCCGGCACTCGCCCTCTCCCCCCCCCCGGCACTCGCCCTCTCCCCCCCCCCCGGCACTCGCCCTCTCCCCCCCACTTCCCGGCACTCGCCCTCTCCCCCCCACTTCCCGGCACTCGCCCTCTCCCCCCCGGCACTCGCCCTCTCCCCCCCGGCACTCGCCCTCTCCCCCCCCGGCACTCGCCCTCTCCCCCCCCGGCACTCGCCCTCTCCCCCCCCGGCACTCGCCCTCTCCCCCCCGGCACTCGCCCTCTCCCCGTCCCGGCACTCGCCCTCGCGCCCCACCTTCCCGGCACTCGCCCTCTCCCCCCCGGCACTCGCCCTCTCCCCCCCGGCACTCGCCCTCTCCCCCCCGGCACTCGCCCTCTCCCCCCCCGGCACTCGCCCTCTCCCCCCCCGGCACTCGCCCTCTCCCCCCCGGCACTCGCCCTCTCCCCCCCGACACTCGCCCTCTCCCCCCCGGCACTCGCCCTCTCCCCCCCCGGCACTCGCCCTCTCCCCCCCCGGCACTCGCCCTCTCCCCACCCGGCACTCGCCCTCTCCCCCCCGGCACTCGCCCTCTCCCCCCCGGCACTCGCCCTCTCCCCCCCGGCACTCGCCCTCTCCCCGGCACTCGCCCTCTCCCCCTCCCCGGCACTCGCCCTCTCACCTCCCCGGCACTCGCCCTCTCCCCTCCCCGGCACTCGCCCTCTCCCCTCCCCGGCACTCGCCCTCTCCCCCCCGGCACGCGCCCTCTCCCCCCCGGCACGCGCCCTCTCCCCTCCGGCACTCGCCCTCTCCCCTCCGGCACTCGCCCTCGCGCCCCACCTTCCCGGCACTCGCCCTCTTCCCCCCGGCACTCGCCCTCTCCCCCCCGGCACTCGCCCTCTCCCCCCCGGCACTCGCCCTCTCCCCCCCGGCACTCGCCCTCTCCCCCCCGGCACTCGCCCTCTCCCCCCCGGCACTCGCCCTCTCCCCCCCGGCACTCGCCCTCTTCCCCCCCCCTTCCCGGCACTCGCCCTCTCCCCCCCGGCACTCGCCCTCTCCCCCCCCCCCCTCCCCGGCACTCGCCCTCTCCCCGCCCCGGCACTCGCCCTCGCGCCCCACCTTCCCGGCACTCGCCCTCTTCCCCCCGGCACTCGCCCTCTCCTCCCCGGCACTCGCCCTCTCCTCCCCGGCACTCGCCCTCTCCCCCCCGGCACTCGCCCTCTCCCCCCCGGCACTCGCCCTCTCCCCCCCGGCACTCGCCCTCTCCCCCCCGGCACTCGCGCTCTCCCCCCCAGCACTCGCCCTCTCCCCCCCCCGGCACTCGCCCTCTCCCCCCCCCGGCACTCGCCCTCTCCCCCCCGGCACTCGCCCTCTCCCCCCCGGCACTCGCCCTCTCCCCCCCGGCACTCGCCCTCTCCCCCCCGGCACTCGCACTCTCCCCCCCGGCACTCGCACTCTCCCCCCCGGCACTCGCACTCTCCCCCCCGGCACTCGCACTCTCCCCCCCGGCACTCGCCCTCTCCCCCACGGCACTCGCCCTCTACCCCCCGGCACTCGCCCTCTCCCCCACGGCACTCGCCCTCTCCCCCCCGGCACTCGCCCTCTCCCCCCTCGGCACTCGCCCTCTCCCCCCCGGCACTCGCCCTCTCCCCCCCGGCACTCGCCCTCTTCCCCCCCCTTCCCGGCACTCGCCCTCTCCCCCCCGGCACTCGCCCTCTCCCCCCCGGCACTCGGCCTCTCCCCCCCCGGCACTCGCCCTCTCCCCCCACCTTCCCGGCACTCGCCCTCTTCCCCCCGGCACTCGCCCTCTCCCCCCCGGCACTCGCCCTCTCACCCCCCGGCACTCGCCCTCTCACCCCCCGGCACTCGCCCTCTCCCCCCACCTTCCCGGCACTCGCCCTCTTCCCCCCGGCACTCGCCCTCTCCCCCCCGGCACTTGCCCTCTCCTCCCCGGCACTCGCCCTCTCCCCCCCCCCGGCACTCGCCCTCTCCCCCCCCCCGGCACTCGCCCTCTCCCCCCACTTCCCGGCACTCGCCCTCTCCCCCCCGGCACTCGCCCTCTCCCCCCCGGCACTCGCCCTCTCCCCCCCCGGCACTCGCCCTCTCCCCCCCGGCACTCGCCCTCTCCCCGTCCCGGCACTCGCCCTCGCGCCCCACCTTCCCGGCACTCGCCCTCTCCCCCCCGGCACTCGCCCTCTCCCCCCCGGCACTCGCCCTCTCCCCCCCCCGGCACTCGCCCTCCCCCCCCCGGCACTCGCCCTCTCCCCCCCGGCACTCGCCCTCTCCCCCCCGGCACTCGCCCTCTCCCCCCCGGCACTCACCCTCTCCCCCCCCCGGCACTCGCCCTCTCCCCGTCCCGGCACTCGCCCTCGCGCCCCACCTTCCCGGCACTCGCCCTCTCCCCCCCGGCACTCGCCCTCTCCCCCCCGGCACTCGCCCTCTCCCCCCCCCGGCACTCGCCCTCTCCCCCCCCGGCACTCGCCCTCTCCCCCCCGGCACTCGCCCTCTCCCCCCCGGCACTCGCCCTCTCCCCCCCGGCACTCGCCCTCTCCCCCCCCCGGCACTCGCCCTCTCCCCCCCCGGCACTCGCCCTCTCCCCCCCCGGCACTCGCCCTCTCCCCCCCCGGCACTCGCCCTCTCCCCCCCCGGCACTCGCCCTCTCCCCGTCCCGGCACTCGCCCTCGCGCCCCACCTTCCCGGCACTCGCCCTCTCCCCCCCGGCACTCGCCCTCTCCCCCCCGGCACTCGCCCTCTCCCCCCCGGCACTCGCCCTCTCCCCCCCCGGCACACTCGCCCTCTCCCCCCCCGGCACTCGCCCTCTCCCCCCCCGGCACTCGCCCTCTCCCCCCCCGGCACTCGCCCTCTCCCCCCCCGGCACTCGCCCTCTCCCCGTCCCGGCACTCGCCCTCGCGCCCCACCTTCCCGGCACTCGCCCTCTCCCCCCCGGCACTCGCCCTCTCCCCCCCGGCACTCGCCCTCTCCCCCCCGGCACTCGCCCTCTCCCCCCCCGGCACTCGCCCTCTCCCCCCCGGCACTCGCCCTCTCCCCCCCGGCACTCGCCCTCTCCCCCCCGGCACTCGCCCTCTCCCCCCCCGGCACTCGCCCTCTCCCCCCCCGGCACTCGCCCTCTCCCCCCACGGCACTCGCCCTCTCCCCCCCCGGCACTCGCCCTCTCCCCCCCCGGCACTCGCCCTCTCCCCCCCGGCACTCGCCCTCTCCCCCCCGGCACTCGCCCTCTCCCCCCCGGCACTCGCCCTCTCCCCCCGGCACTCGCCCTCTCCCCCCCGGCACTCGCCCTCTCCCCCCCCGGCACTCGCCCTCTCCCCCCCGGCACTCGCCCTCTCCCCCCCGGCACTCGCCCTCTCCCCCCCGGCACTCGCCCTCTCCCCCCCGGCACTCGCCCTCTCCCCCCCGGCACTCGCCCTCTCCCCCCCGGCACTCGCCCTCTCCCCCCCGGCACTTGCCCTCTCCTCCCCGGCACTCGCCCTCTCCCCCCCCGGCACTCGCCCTCTCCCCCCCACTTCCCGGCACTCGCCCTCACCCCCCCGGCACTCGCCCTCTCCCCCCCGGCACTCGCCCTCTCCCCCCCCGGCACTCGCCCTCTCCCCCCCCGGCACTCGCCCTCTCCCCGCCCCGGCACTCGCCCTCGCGCCCCACCTTCCCGGCACTTGCCCTCTTCCCCCCGGCACTCGCCCTCTCCCCCCCGGCACTCGCCCTCTCCCCCCCGGCACTCGCCCTCTCCCCCCCCGGCACTCGCCCTCTCCCCCCCGGCACTCGCCCTCTCCCCCCCGGCACTCGCCCTCTCCCCCCCGGCACTCGCCCTCTCCCCCCCGGCACTCGCCCTCTCCCCCCCCGGCACTCGCCCTCTTCCCCCCCCCTTCCCGGCACTCGCCCTCTCCCCCCCGGCACTCGCCCTCTCCCCCCCCCCCCCTCCCCGGCACTCACCCTCTCCCCGCCCCGGCACTCGCCCTCGCGCCCCACCTTCCCGGCACTCGCCCTCTTCCCCCCGGCACTCGCCCTCTCCTCCCCGGCACTCGCCCTCTCCTCCCCGGCACTCGCCCTCTCCCCCCCGGCACTCGCCCTCTCCCCCCCGGCACTCGCCCTCTCCCCCCCGGCACTCGCCCTCTCCCCCCCGGCACTCGCCCTCTCCCCCCCCCGGCACTCGCCCTCTCCCCCCCGGCACTCGCCCTCTCCCCCCCCGGCACTCGCCCTCTCCCCCCGGCACTCGCACTCTCCCCCCCGGCACTCGCACTCTCCCCCCCGGCACTCGCACTCTCCCCCACGGCACTCGCCCTCTACCCCCCGGCACTCGCCCTCTCCCCCCCGGCACTCGCCCTCTCCCCCCTCGGCACTCGCCCTCTCCCCCCTCGGCACTCGCCCTCTCCCCCCCGGCACTCGCCCTCTCCCCCCCCGGCACTCGCCCTCTTCCCCCCCCTTCCCGGCACTCGCCCTCTCCCCCCCGGCACTCGCCCTCTCCCCCCTGGCACTCGGCCTCTCCCCCCCCGGCACTCGCCCTCTCCCCCCACCTTCCCGGCACTCGCCCTCTTCCCCCCGGCACTCGCCCTCTCCCCCCCGGCACTCGCCCTCTCACCCCCCGGCACTCGCCCTCTCACCCCCCGGCACTCGCCCTCTCCCCCCACCTTCCCGGCACTCGCCCTCTTCCCCCCGGCACTCGCCCTCTCCCCCCCGGCACTTGCCCTCTCCTCCCCGGCACTCGCCCTCTCCCCCCCCCCCGGCACTCGCCCTCTCCCCCCCCCCCGGCACTCGCCCTCTACCCCCCACTTCCCGGCACTCGCCCTCACCCCCCCGGCACTCGCCCTCTCCCCCCCGGCACTCGCCCTCTCCCCCCCCGGCACTCGCCCTCTCCCCCCCCGGCACTCGCCCTCTCCCCGTCCCGGCACTCGCCCTCGCGCCCCACCTTCCCGGCACTCGCCCTCTCCCCCCCGGCACTCGCCCTCTCCCCCCCCGGCACTCGCCCTCTCCCCCCCCGGCACTCGCCCTCTCCCCCCCGGCACTCGCCCTCTCCCCCCCGGCACTCGCCCTCTCCCCCCCGGCACTCGCCCTCTCCCCCCCCGGCACTCGCCCTCTCCCCCCCGGCACTCGCCCTCTCCCCCCCCGGCACTCGCCCTCTCCCCCCCACTTCCCGGCACTCGCCCTCACCCCCCCGGCACTCGCCCTCTCCCCCCCGGCACTCGCCCTCTCCCCCCCCGGCACTCGCCCTCTCCCCCCCGGCACTCGCCCTCTCCCCGCCCCGGCACTCGCCCTCGCGCCCCACCTTCCCGGCACTCGCCCTCTTCCCCCCGGCACTCGCCCTCTCCTCCCCGGCACTCGCCCTCTCCCCCCGGCACTCGCCCTCTCCCCCCGGCACTCGCCCTCTCCCCCCCGGCACTCGCCCTCTCCCCCCCGGCACTCGCCCTCTCCCCCCCCGGCACTCGCCCTCTCCCCCCCGGCACTCGCCCTCTTCCCCCCCCCCTTCCCGGCACTCGCCCTCTCCCCCCCGGCACTCGCCCTCTCCCCCCCCCCCCTCCCCGGCACTCGCCCTCTCCCCGCCCCGGCACTCGCCCTCGCGCCCCACCTTCCCGGCACTCGCCCTCTTCCCCCCGGCACTCGCCCTCTCCTCCCCGGCACTCGCCCTCTCCTCCCCGGCACTCGCCCTCCCCCCCCCGGCACTCGCCCTCTCCCCCCCGGCACTCGCCCTCTCCCCCCCGGCACTCGCCCTCTCCCCCCCGGCACTCGCCCTCTCCCCCCCGGCACTCGCCCTCTCCACCCCCCGGCACTCGCCCTCTCCCCCCCGGCACTCGCCCTCTCCCCCCCGGCACTCGCCCTCTCCCCCCCGGCACTCGCCCTCTCCCCCCCGGCACTCGCACTCTCCCCCCCGGCACTCGCACTCTCCCCCCCGGCACTCGCACTCTCCCCCCCGGCACTCGCACTCTCCCCCCCGGCACTCGCACTCTCCCCCCCCGGCACTCGCCCTCTCCCCCACGGCACTCGCCCTCTACCCCCCGGCACTCGCCCTCTCCCCCACGGCACTCGCCCCCTCCCCCCCGGCACTCGCCCTCTCCCCCCTCGGCACTCGCCCTCTCCCCCCCGGCACTCGCCCTCTCCCCCCCGGCACTCGCCCTCTCCCCCCCGGCACTCGCCCTCTTCCCCCCCCTTCCCGGCACTCGCCCTCTCCCCCCCGGCACTCGCCCTCTCCCCCCTGGCACTCGGCCTCTCCCCCCCCGGCACTCGCCCTCTCCCCCCACCTTCCCGGCACTCGCCCTCTTCCCCCCGGCACTCGCCCTCTCCCCCCCGGCACTCGCCCTCTCACCCCCCGGCACTCGCCCTCTCACCCCCCGGCACTCGCCCTCTCCCCCCACCTTCCCGGCACTCGCCCTCTTCCCCCCGGCACTCGCCCTCTCCCCCCCGGCACTTGCCCTCTCCTCCCCGGCACTCGCCCTCTCCCCCCCCCCGGCACTCGCCCTCTCCCCCCCCCGGCACTCGCCCTCTCCCCCCCACTTCCCGGCACTCGCCCTCTCCCCCCCCGGCACTCGCCCTCTCCCCCCCGGCACTCGCCCTCTCCCCCCCCGGCACTCGCCCTCTCCCCCCCGGCACTCGCCCTCTCCCCGTCCCGGCACTCGCCCTCGCGCCCCACCTTCCCGGCACTCGCCCTCTCCCCCCCGGCACTCGCCCTCTCCCCCCCGGCACTCGCCCTCTCCCCCCCCGGCACTCGCCCTCCCCCCCCCGGCACTCGCCCTCTCCCCCCTGCACTCGCCCTCTCCCCCCCGGCACTCGCCCTCACCCCCCCGGCACTCGCCCTCTCCCCCCCGGCACTCGCCCTCTCCCCCCCGGCACTCGCCCTCTCCCCGTCCCGGCACTCGCCCTCGCGCCCCACCTTCCCGGCACTCGCCCTCTCCCCCCCGGCACTCGCCCTCTCCCCCCCCGGCACTCGCCCTCTCCCCCCCCGGCACTCGCCCTCTCCCCCCCCGGCACTCGCCCTCTCCCCCCCCGGCACTCGCCCTCTCCCCCCCCGGCACTCGCCCTCTCCCCCCCGGCACTCGCCCTCTCCCCCCCGGCACTCGCCCTCTCCCCCCCGGCACTCGCCCTCTCCCCCCCGGCACTCGCCCTCTCCCCCCCCGGCACTCGCCCTCTCCCCCCCGGCACTCGCCCTCTCCCCCCCGGCACTCGCCCTCTCCCCCCCGGCACTCGCCCTCTCCCCCCCGGCACTCGCCCTCTCCCCCCCGGCACTCGCCCTCTCCCCCCCGGCACTCGCCCTCTCCCCCCCGGCACTCGCCCTCTCCCCCCCGGCACTTGCCCTCTCCTCCCCGGCACTCGCCCTCTCCCCCCCCGGCACTCGCCCTCTCCCCCCCACTTCCCGGCACTCGCCCTCACCCCCCCGGCACTCGCCCTCTCCCCCCCGGCACTCGCCCTCTCCCCCCCCGGCACTCGCCCTCTCCCCCCCGGCACTCGCCCCTCTCCCCCCCCGGCACTCGCCCTCTCCCCCCCACTTCCCGGCACTCGCCCTCACCCCCCCCGGCACTCGCCCTCTCCCCCCCGGCACTCGCCCTCTCCCCCCCCGGCACTCGCCCTCTCCCCCCCCGGCACTCGCCCTCTCCCCCCCCGGCACTCGCCCTCTCCCCCCCGGCACTCGCCCTCTCCCCGCCCCGGCACTCGCCCTCGCGCCCCACCTTCCCGGCACTTGCCCTCTTCCCCCCGGCACTCGCCCTCTCCCCCCCGGCACTCGCCCTCTCCCCCCCGGCACTCGCCCTCTCCCCCCCGGCACTCGCCCTCTCCCCCCCGGCACTCGCCCTCTCCCCCCCGGCACTCGCCCTGTCCCCCCCGGCACTCGCCCTCTTCCCCCCCCTTCCCGGCACTCGCCCTCTCCCCCCCGGCACTCGCCCTCTCCCCCCCCCCCCCTCCCCGGCACTCGCCCTCTCCCCGCCCCGGCACTCGCCCTCGCGCCCCACCTTCCCGGCACTCGCCCTCTTCCCCCCGGCACTCGCCCTCTCCTCCCCGGCACTCGCCCTCTCCTCCCCGGCACTCGCCCTCTCCCCCCCGGCACTCGCCCTCTCCCCCCCGGCACTCGCCCTCTCCCCCCCGGCACTCGCCCTCTCCCCCCCGGCACTCGCCCTCTCCCCCCCGGCACTCGCCCTCTCCCCCCCCCGGCACTCGCCCTCTCCCCCCCGGCAACTCGCCCTCTCCCCCCCGGCACTCGCCATCTCCCCCCCGGCACTCGCCCTCTCCCCCCCGGCACTCGCACTCTCCCCCCCGGCACTCGCACTCTCCCCCCCGGCACTCGCACTCTCCCCCCGGCACTCGCCCTCTACCCCCCCGGCACTCGCCCTCTCCCCCCCGGCACTCGCCCTCTCCCCCCCGGCACTCGCCCTCTCCCCCCTCGGCACTCGCCCTCTCCCCCCCGGCACTCGCCCTCTCCCCCCCGGCACTCGCCCTCTTCCCTCCCCTTCCCGGCACTCGCCCTCTCCCCCCCGGCACTCGCCCTCTCCCCCCTGGCACTCGGCCTCTCCCCCCCCGGCACTCGCCCTCTCCCCCCACCTTCCCGGCACTCGCCCTCTTCCCCCGGCACTCGCCCTCTCCCCCCCGGCACTCGCCCTCTCCCCCCTCGGCACTCGCCCTCTCCCCCCCGGCACTCGCCCTCTCCCCCCCCGGCACTCGCCCTCTTCCCTCCCCTTCCCGGCACTCGCCCTCTCCCCCCCGGCACTCGCCCTCTCCCCCCCGGCACTCGGCCTCTCCCCCCCCGGCACTCGCCCTCTCCCCCCACCTTCCCGGCACTCGCCCTCTTCCCCCGGCACTCGCCCTCCCCCCCCCGGCACTCGCCCTCTCACCCCCCGGCACTCGCCCTCTCACCCCCCGGCACTCGCCCTCTCCCCCCACCTTCCCGGCACTCGCCCTCTTCCCCCCGGCACTCGCCCTCTCCCCCCCGGCACTTGCCCTCTCCCCCCCGGCACTCGCCCTCTCCCCCCCCCGGCACTCGCCCTCTCCCCCCCCCGGCACTCGCCCTCTCCCCCCCGGCACTCGCCCTCGCGCCCCACCTCCCCGGCACTCGCCCTCTCCCCCCCGGCACTCGCCCTCTCCCCCCCGGCACTCGCCCTCTCCCCCCCGGCACTCGCCCTCTCCCCCCCGGCACTCGCCCTCTGCCGCCCGGCACTCGCCCTCTCCCCCCCGGCACTCGCCTTCTCCCCCCCGGCACTCGCCCTCTCCCCCCCCGGCACTCGCCCTCTCCCCCCCGGCACTCGCCCTCTCCCCCCCCGGCACTCGCCCTCTCCCCCCCCGGCACTCGCCCTCTCCCCCCCGGCACTCGCCCTCTCCCCCCCCGGCACTCGCCCTCTCCCCCCCGGCACTCGCCCTCTCCCCCACAGCACTCGCCCTCTCCCCCCCGGCTCTCGCCCTCTCCCCCCCGGCACTCGCCCTCTCCCCCCCGGCACTCGCATTCTCCCCCCCGGCACTCGCCCTCTTCCCCCCCCTTCCCGGCACTCGCCCTCTCCCCCCCGGCACTCGCCCTCTCCCCCCTGGCACTCGGCCTCTCCCCCCCCGGCACTCGCTCTCTCCCCCCACCTTCCCGGCACTCGCCCTCTTCCCCCCGGCACACGCCCTCTCCCCCCCGGCACTCGCCCTCTCCCCCCCCGGCACTCGCCCTCACCCCCCACCTTCCCGGCACTCGCCCTCTTCCCCCCGGCACTCGCCCTCTCCCCCCCGGCACTCGCCCTCTCCCCCCCCCGGCACTCGCCCTCTCCCCCCCCTGGCACTCGCCCTATCCCCCCCACTTCCCGGCACTCGCCTTCTCCCCCCCGGCACTCATCCTCTCCCCCCCGGCACTCGCCCTCTCCCCCCCCGGCACTCGCCCTCTCCCCCCCGGCACTCGCCCTCTCCCCGTCCCGGCACTCGCCCTCGCGCCCCACCTTCCCGGCACTCGCCCTCTCCCCCCCGGCACTCGCCCTCTCCCCCCCCGGCACTCGCCCTCTCCCCCCCGGCACTCGCCCTCTCCCCCCCCCGGCACTCGCCCTCTCCCCCCCCCGGCACTCGCCCTCTCCCCCCCCCGGCACTCGCCCTCTCCCCCCCGGCACTCGCCCTCTCCCCCCCGGCACTCGCCCTCTTCCCCCCGGCACTCGCCCTCTCCCCCCCGGCACTCGCCCTCTCCCCCCCGGCACTCGCCCTCTCCCCCCCCGGCACTCGCCCTCTCCCCCCCCGGCACTCGCCCTCTCCCCCCCCGGCACTCGCCCTCTCCCCCCCGGCACTCGCCCTCTCCCCCCCCCGGCACTCGCCCTCTCCCCCCCCCCGGCACTCGCCCTCTCCCCCCCGGCACTCGCCCTCTCCCCCCCGGCACTCGCCCTCTTCCCCCCGGCACTCGCCCTCTCCCCCCCGGCACTCGCCCTCTCCCCCCCCGGCACTCGCCCTCTCCCCCCCCGGCACTCGCCCTCTCCCCCCCCGGCACTCGCCCTCTCCCCCCCGGCACTCGCCCTCCCCCCCCCCGGCACTCGCCCTCTCTCCCCCGGCACTCGCCCTCTCCCCCCTGGCACTCGGCCTCTCCCCCCCCGGCACTCGGCCTCTCCCCCCCCGGCACTCGCCCTCTCCCCCCCCGGCACTCGCCCTCTCCCCCCACCTTCCCGGCACTCGACATCTTCCCCCCGGCACTCGCCCTCTCCCCCCCCGGCACTCGCCCTCTCCCTCCCCGGCACACGCCCTCACCCCCCACCTTCCCGGCACTCACCCTCTTCCCCCCGGCACTCGCCCTCTCCCCCCCGGCACTTGCCCTCTCCTCCCCGGCACTCGCCCTCTCCCCGCCCGGCACTCGCCCTCTCCCCCCCCCGGCACTCGCCCTCTCCCCGCCCCGGCACTCGCCCTCTCCCCCCCACTTCCCGGCACTCGCCCTCACACCCCCGGCACTCGCACTCTCCCCCCCCGGCACTCGCCCTCTCCCCCCCGGCACTCGCCCTCTCCCCGCCCCGGCACTCGCCCTCGCGCCCCACCTTCCCGGCACTCGACCTCTTCCCCCCGGCACTCGCCCTCTCCCCCCCGGCACTCGCCCTCTCCCCCCCGGCACTCGCCCTCTCCCCCCCCGGCACTCGCCCTCTCCCCCCCGGCACTCGCCCTCTCCCCCCCGGCACTCGCCCTCTCCCCCCCGGCACTCGCCCTCTCCCCCCCGGCACTCGCCCTCTCCCCCCCGGCACTCGCCCTCTCCCCCCCGGCACTCGCCCTCTCCCCCCCGGCACTCGCCCTCTCCCCCCCGGCACTCGCCCTCTCCCCCCCGGCACTCGCCCTCTTCCCCCCCCTTCCCGGCACTCGCCCTCTCCCCCCCCCCCCTCCCCGGCACTCGCCCTCTCCCCCCCCCCTCCCCGGCACCCGCCCTCTCCCTCCTGGCACTCGCCCTCTCCCCCCCCCCCCCCTCCCCGGCACTCGCCCTCTCCCCCCCCCTCCCCGGCACCCGCCCTCTCCCCCTCCCAGGCACTCGCCCTCTCCCCCTCCCCAGCACTCGCCCTCTCCCCCTCCCCGGCACTCGCCCTCTCCCCTCCCCGGCACTCGCCCTCTCCCCCCCGGCACGCGCCCTCTCCCCCCCGGCACTCGCCCTCCCCCCCCCCCGGCACTCGCCCGCTCCCCCCCGGCACTCGCCCTCTCCCGGCACTCGCCCTCTGCCGCCCGGCACTCGCCCTCTCCCCCCCGGCACTCGCCCTCTCCCCCCCGGCACTCGCCCTCTCCCCCCCGGCACTCGCCCTCTCCCCCCCGGCACTCGCCCCCTCCCCCCCGGCACTCGCCCCCTCCCCCCCGGCACTCGCCCTCTCCCCCCCTCTCCCCGGCACTCGCCCTCTCCCCCCCTCTCCCCGGCACTAACCCTCTCCCCCCCCCGGCACTAACCCTCTCCCCTCCCCGGCACTCGCCCTCTCCCCCCGGCACTCGCCCTCTCCCCCCTGGCACTCGCCCTCTCCCCCCTGGCACTCGCCGTCTGCCGCCCGGCACTCGCCCTCTCCCCCCCGGCACTCGCCTTCTCCCCCCCGGCACTCGCCCCCTCCCCCCCGGCACTCGCCCCCTCCCCCCTGGCACTCGCCCCCTCCCCCCCCGGCACTCGCCCCCTGCCCCCCGGCACTCGCCCTCTCCCCCCCTCTCCCCGGCACTCACCCTCTCCCCAGCACTATCCGTCTCCCCCCCCCCGGCACTAACCCTCTCCCCTCCCCGGCACTCGCCCTCTCCCCTCCCCGGCACTCGCCCTCTCCCCGGCACTCGCCCTCTCCCCCCGGGCACTCGCCCTCTCGCCCCCGGCACTCACCCTCTCGCCCCCGGCACTCACCCTCTCGCCCCCGGCACTCGCCCTCTCCCCCCCGGCACTCGCCCTCTCCCCCCCGGCACTCGCCCTCTCTCCCCCCCCCCCTCCCCGACACTCACCCTCTCTCCCCCCCCCCCCCTCCCCGGCACTCGCCCTCTCTCCCCCCCCCTCCCCGGCACTCGCCCTCTCTCCCCCCCCCCTCCCCGGCACTCGCCCTCTCTCCCCCCCCTCCCCGGCACTCGCCCTCTCCCCCCCCCGGCACTCGCCCTCTCTCCCCCCGGCACTCGCCCTCTCCCCCCCCGGCACTCGCCCTCTCCCCCCCGGCACTCGCCCTCTCCCCCCCGGCACTCGCCCTCTCTCCCCCCCGGCACTCGCCCTCTCCCCCCGGCACTCGCCCTCTCTCCCCCCGGCACTCGCCCTCTTCCCCCCGGCACTCGCCCTCTCCCCCCCCGGCACTCGCCCTCTCCCCCCGGCACTCGCCCTCCCCCCCCCGGCACTAACCCTCTCCCCTCCCCGGCACTCGCCCTCTCCCCCCCGGCACTCGCCCTCTCCCCCCCGGCACTCGCCCTCTCCCCCCTGGCACTCGCCCTCTCCCCCCTGGCACTCGCCGTCTGCCGCCCGGCACTCGCCCCTCTCCACCCCGGCACTCGCCTTCTCCCCCCCGGCACTCGCCCCCTCCCCCCCGGCACTCGCCCCCTCCCCCCCGGCACTCGCCCCCTGCCCCCCGGCACTCGCCCTCTCCCCCCCTCTCCCCGGCACTCACCCTCTCCCCGGCACTATCCGTCTCCCCCCCCCCGGCACTAACCCTCTCCCCTCCCCGGCACTCGCCCTCTCCCCGGCACTCGCCCTCTCCCCCCGGGCACTCGCCCTCTCGCCCCCGGCACTCACCCTCTCGCCCCCGGCACTCGCCCTCTCCCCCCCGGCACTCGCCCCTCTCCCCCTCGGCACTCGCCTTCTCCCCCCCGGCACTCGCCCCCTCCCCCCCGGCACTCGCCCCCTCCCCCCCGGCACTTGCCCCCTGCCCCCCGGCACTCGCCCTCTCCCCCCCTCTCCCCGGCACTCACCCTCTCCCCGGGACTATCCGTCTCCCCCCCCCCGGCACTAACCCTCTCCCCTCCCCGGCACTCGCCCTCTCCCCTCCCCGGCACTCGCCCTCTCCCCGGCACTCGCCCTCTCCCCCCGGGCACTCGCCCTCTCGCCCCCGGCACTCACCCTCTCGCCCCCGGCACTCACCCTCTCGCCCCCGGCACTCACCCTCTCGCCCCCGGCACTCGCCCTCTACCCCCTCCCTCCCCGGCACTCGTCCTCTCTCCCCCCCCCCTCCCCGACACTCACCCTCTCTCCCCCCCCCCCCCTCCCCGGCACTCGCCCTCTCTCCCCCCCCCCTCCCCGACACTCACCCTCTCTCCCCCCCCCCCCCTCCCCGGCACTCGCCCTCTCTCCCCCCCCCCCCCCTCCCCGGCACTCGCCCTCTCTCCCCCCCCTCCCCGGCACTCGCCCTCTCTCCCCCCCCCCCTCCCCGGCACTCGCCCTCTCTCCCCCCCCCTCCCCGGCACTCGCCCTCTCCCCCCCCCGGCACTCGCCCTCTCTCCCCCCGGCACTCGCCCTCTCCCCCCCCGGCACTCGCCCTCTCCCCCCCCGGCACTCGCCCTCTCCCCCCCGGCACTCGCCCTCTCCCCCCCCCGGCACTCGCCCTCTCCCCCCCGGCACTCGCCCTCTCCCCCCGGCACTCGCCCTCTTCCCCCCGGCACTCGCCCTCTTCCCCCCGGCACTCGCCCTCTCCCCCCCCGGCACTCGCCCTCTCCCCCCCGGCACTCGCCCTCTCCCCCCCGGCACTCGCCCTCTCCCCCCCGGCACTCGCCCTCTCCCCGCCGGCACTCGCCCTCTCCCCGCCGGCACTCGCCCTCTCCCCCCCGGCACTCGCCCTCTCCCCCCCGGCACTCGCCCTCTCCCCCCGGCACTCGCCCTCTTCCCCCCCCCTTCCCGGCACTCGCCCTCTCCCCCCCCGGCACTCGCCCTCTCCCCCCTGGCACTCGGCCTCTCCCCCCCCCGGCACTCACCCTCTCCCCCCCCGGCACTCACCCTCTCCCCCC
>NW_027309091.1:0-52734 GCF_047496885.1 Scyliorhinus torazame
TCCCCTCCCACTCGCTCTCCCCCCCCCACTCGCTCTACCCCCCACTCGCTCTCACCCCACTCGCTCTACCCCCCAATTCGGTCTCCCCCCAACTCGCGCTCCCCCCCACTCGCTCTTCCCCCCCCTCCCGCTCTCCCCCCTCGCTCTTCCCCCACCACTCGCGCAACGCCCACTCTCTCTTCCCCCCCACTCGCTCTCTCCCGCATTCGCCCCCCCCACTCGCGCTACACCCACTCGCCCTCCCCACTCACTCTCCCTCCAATCGCTTCCCCCCCACTCACTCTCCCCCCACTCGCTGCCCCCCACTCGCTTTCCCCCCCCACCTGCTCTCCACCCCCACTCGCTCTCTCCCCAACTCGCTCTCCCCTCCACTCGCTCTTCCCCCCACTCGCTCTCCCCCCACGAGCTCTCTCCCCCACTCGCGCTCCCCCCCCACTCGCTCTGCCCCCACTCGCTCTCCCCCCAATCGCTTCCCCCCCCACTCACTCTCCCCCCACTCGCTGCCCCCCACTCTCTCTCTCCCCCGCGCACTTCGCTCTCCCCCCCCCACTCGCTCACTCCCCCACTCGCTCACTCCGCCACTCACTCTCCCCCCCCACGCGCTTCCCCCCCACACGCTCTCCTCCCCCACTCGCTCTCCCCCCCACTCGCTCTCCCCCCACTCGCTCTCCCCCCAACTCGCTCTCCCCCCCAGCTCGCGCTTCCCCCCACTCGCTCTCCCCCCCCACTCGCTCTCCCCCCTCGCTCTTCCCCCACCACTCGCTCTTTCCCCCCTCTCGCTCTTCCCCCCCACTCGCGCACCCCCCACTCTCTCTTCCCCCTCACTCGCTCTCTCCCGCATTCTCTCTCCCCCCCCACTCACTCTCCCCCACTCACTCTCCCCCACTCGCTCTCCCCCCCACTCGCTCTCCCCCCCACGAGCTCTCTCCCCCACTCGCGCTCCCCCCCCACTCGCTCTGCCCCCACTCGCTCTCCCCCCAATCGCTTCCCCCCCACTCACTCTCCCCCCACTCGCTGCCCCCCACTCTCTCTCTCCCCCGCGCACTTCGCCTCTCCCCCCCACTCGCTCACTCCCCCACTCGCTCACTCCGCCACTCACTCTCCCCCCACACGCGCTTCCCCCCCCACTCGCTCTCCCCCCCACTCGCTCTCCCCCCCAACTCGCTCTCCCCTCCCACTCGCTCTCCCCCCCACTCGCTCTCCCCCCCACTCGCTCTCACCCCACTCGCTCTCCCCCCCCCATTCGCTCTCCCCCCCCCCAATTCGCTCTCCCCCGAACTCGCGCTCCCCCCCACTCGCTCTCCACCCCACTCGCACTCCCCCCTACTCGCTCTCCCCCCCCACTGGCTCTCCCCCCCACTCGCTCTGCCCCACACTCGCGCCCCCCCATACTCGCTCTTCCCCAAGTCGCGCTCTCCCCCACTCGCTTCCCCCCCCACTCGCTCTCCCACCCACTCGCTCTCCCCCCCCACTCGCTCTCCCCCCCACTTGCTCTCCTCCCCCACTCGCTCTCCCCGCCCACTGGCTTTCCCCCCCACTCGCTCTCCCCCCCCACTCGCTCTCCCCCCCCCACTCGCTCTCCCCCCACTCGCTTCCCCCCCACACGCTCTCCCCCCCCACTCGCTCTAACCCCCCCACTCGCTCTCCCCTCCAACTCGCTCTCCCCTCCCACTCGCTCTCCCCCCCCACTCGCTCTACCCCCCACTCGCTCTCACCCCACTCGCTCTCCCCCCATTCGCTCTCCCCCCCAATTCCCTCTCCCCCAACTCGCGCTCCCCCCCCCACTCGCTCTCCCCCCCACTCGCTCTCCCCCCTCGCTCTTCCCCCACCACTCGCTCTTCCCCCACTCGCTCTTCCCCCACACTTGCGCACCCCCCACTCTCTCTTCCCCCTCACTCGCTCTCCCCCCTCGCTCTTCCCCCCCCCACTCGCTCTCCCCCCCCACTCGCTCTCCCCCCCCACTCGCTTCCCCCCACTCGCTCTCCCCCCCAACTCGCTCTCCCCCCAACTCGCGCTCCCCCCCACTCGCTCTCCCCCCGCACTCGCTCTCCCCCCTCGCTCTTCCCCACCACTCGCTCTTTCCACCCACTTGCTCGTCCCCCCCACTCGCGCACCCCCCCACTCTCTCTTCCCCCCTCACTCGCTCTCTCCCGCATTCTCTCTCCCCCCCCCCACTCACTCTCCCCCACTCGCTCTCCCCCCCCACTCGCCTCTCCCCTCCACTCGCTCTCCCCCACACTCGCTCTCCCCCCCCACTCGCGCAACGCCCACTCTCTCTTCCCCCCCACTCGCTCTCTCCCGCATTCCGCCTCCCCACTCGCGCTACCCCCCACTCGCCCTCCCCACTCACTCTCCCCCCCCACTCACCTTCCGCCCCCCACTCACTCTCCCCCCTACTCGCTGCCGCCCACTTCGCTCTCCCCCCCCCCACCCGCTCCCCCCCCACTCCGCTCTCCCCCCCAACTCACTCTCCCCTCCACTCGCTCTTCCCCCCACTCGCTCTCCCCCCACTCGCTCTCCCCCCACTCGGTCCTCCCCCAACTCGGTCTCGCCCCCACTCGCTCTTCGCCCCCACTCGCTCTCCCCCCCCACTCGCTCTCCCCCCACTCGCTTCCCCCCCACTCACTCTCCCCCGCACTCGCTGTCCCCCAATCGCTCTCCCCCCCCACCTGCTCCCCCCCACTCGCTCTCCCCCCCCACTCGCTCTCCCCCCCAACTCGCTCTCCCCTCCACTCGCTCTCCCCCCCACTTGCTCTCCTCCCCCAGTCGCTCATCCCCCCACACTCGCTCTCCCCTCCAACTCGCTCTCCCCCTCCCCCTCGCTCTCCGGCCCCTCCCCTCTCCTCCCCCCCCTCGCTCTCCCCCCCACTCGCTCTACCCCCACTCGCTCTCACCCCACTCGCTCTCCCCCCCAATTCGCTCTCCCCCCAACTCGCGCTCCCCCCCCACTCGCTCTCCCCCCCACTCGCTCTCCCCCTCCACTCGCTCTCCCCTCCACTCGCTCTCCCCCACACTCGCTCTCCCCCCCCACTCGCGGCAACGCCCACTCCTCTCTTCCCCCCCACTCGCTCTCTCCCGCATTCGCCTCCCCACTCGCGCTACCCCCCACTCGCCCTCCCCACTCACTCTCCCCCCCCACTCGCTTCCGCCCCCCCACTCACTCTCCCCCCTACTCGCTGCCGCCCCCTCGCTCTCCCCCCCCCCACCCGCTCCCCCCCCACTCGCTCTCCCCCCCCAACTCACTCTCCCCTCCACTCGCTCTTCCCCCACTCGCTCTCCCCCCACTCGCTCTCCCCCCACTCGGTCTCCCCCAACTCGGTCTCGCCCCCACTCGCTCTTCGCCCCCACTCGCTCTCCCCCCCCACTCGCTCTCCCCCCACTCGCTTCCCCCCCACTCACTCTCCCCCCGCACTCGCTGTCCCCCAATCGCTCTCCCCCCCACCTGCTCCCCCAACTCGCTCTCCCCCCCACTCGCTCTCCCCCCCAACTCGCTCTCCCCCTCCACTCGCTCTCCCCCCCCACTTGCTCTCCTCCCCCAGTCGCTCTCCCCCACACTCGCTCTCCCCTCCAACTCGCTCTCCCCTCCCACTCGCTCTCCCCCCCACTCGCTCTACCCCCCACTCGCTCTCACCCCACTCGCTCTCCCCCCCCAATTCGCTCTCCCCCCAACTCGCGCTCCCCCCCACTCGCTCTTCCCCCCCTCCCGCATTCGCCCCCCCCCCACTCGCGCTACACCCCACTCGCCCTCCCCACTCACTCTCCCCCCAATCGCTTCCCCCCACTCACTCTCCCCCCACTCGCTGCCCCCCACTCGCTTTCCCCCCCCACCTGCTCCACCCCCACTCGCTCTCTCCCCAACTCGCTCTCCCCTCCACTCGCTCTTCCCCCCACTCGCTCTCCCCCCCACTCGCTCTCCCCCCTACTCGCTCTCCCCCCCACTGGCTCTCCCCCCCACTCGCTCTGCCCCCACTCGCTCCCCCCATACCTGCTCTTCCCCCAGTCGCGCTCTCCCCCACTCGCTTCACCCCCACTCGCTCTCCCACCCACTCGCTCTCCCCCCCCCACTCGCTCTCCCCCCCACTTGCTCTCCTCCCCCACTCACTCTCCTCCCCCACTGGCTTTCCCCCCCCACTCGCTCTGCCCTCCCACTCGCTCTCCCCCCCCCACTCGCTCTCCCCCCACTCGCTTCCCCCCCACACGCTCTCCCTTCCACTCGCTCTACCCCCCACTCGCTCTCCCCTCCAACTCGCTCTCCCCTCCCACTCGCTCTCCCCCCACTCGCTCTCCCCTCCCACTCGCTCTCCCCCCCCACTCGCTCTACCCCCACTCGCTCTCACCCCACTCGCTCTCGCCTCCAACTCGCTCTCCCCTCCCACTCGCTCTCCCCCCCCACTCGCTCTACCCCCCACTCGCTCTCACCCCACTCGCTCTCCCCCCCAATTCGCTCTCCCCCCAACTCACGCTCCCCCCACTCGCTCTTCCCCCCCCCTCCCGCTCTCCCCCCTCGCTCTTTCCCCACCACTCGCGCAACGCCCACTCTCTCTTCCCCCCCACTCGCTCTCTCCCGCATTCGCCCCCCCCACTCGCGCTACACCCCACTCGCCCTCCCACTCACTCTCCCACCAATCGCTTCCCCCCCACTCACTCTCCCCCCACTCGCTGCCCCCCACTCGCTTTCCCCCCCACCTGCTCCACCCCCACTCGCTCTCTCCCCAACTCGCTCTCCCCTCCACTCGCTCTTCCCCCCACTCGCTCTCCCCCCACGAGCTCTCTCCCCCACTCGCGCTCCCCCCCACTCGCTCTCCCCCCCCACTCGCTCTGCCCCCCACTCGCTCTCCCCCCCACTCGCTCTCCCCCCCCCACTCGCTCTCCCCCCAATCGCTTCCCCCCCACTCACTCTCCCCCCACTCGCTGCCCCCCACTCTCTCTCTCCCCCGCGCACTCGCTCTCCCCCCCACTCGCTCTCCCCCCCACTCGCTCACTCCGCCACTCACTCTCCCCCCCACGCGCTTCCCCCCCACACGCTCTCCCCCCCCCACTCACTCTCCCCCACTCACTCTCCCCCACTCGCTCCCCCCCACTCGCTCTCCCCTCCAACTCGCTCTCCCCTCCCACTCGCTCTCCCCCCCACTCGCTCTACCCCCCACTCGCCCTCACCCCACTCGCTCTCCCCCCCCATTCGCTCTCCCCCCCAATTCGCTCTCCCCCCAACTCGCGCTCCCCCCCCACTCGCTCTCCACCCCACTCGCTCTCCCCCCCACTCGCTCTCCCCCCCACTCGCTCTCCCCCCGCACTCGCTCTCCCCTCCAACTCGCTCTCCCCTCCCACTCGCTCTCCCCCCCACTCGCTCTACCCCCCACTCGCTCTCACCCCACTCGCTTTCCCCCCCCCATTCGCTCTCCCCCCCCAATTCGCTCTCCCCCGAACTCGCGCTCCCCCCCACTCGCTCTCCCCCTACTCGCTCTCCCCCCCCACTGGCTCTCCCCCCCACTCGCTCTCCCCCCCCCCCCCCACTCGCTCTCCCCCCCACTTGCTCTCCTCCCCCACTCGCTCTCCTCCCCCACTGGCTTTCCCCCCCACTCGCTCTCCCCCCCCACTCGTTCTCCCCCCCCACTCGCTCTCCCCCCACTCGCTTCCCCCCCACACGCTCTCCCCCCCACTCGCTCTACCTCCCCACACTCGCTCTCCCCTCCAACTCGCTCTCCCCTCCCACTCGCTCTCCCCCCCCCACTCGCTCTACCCCCACTCGCTCTCACCCCACTCGCTCTCCCCCCCATTCGCTCTCCCCCCCAATTCCCTCTCCCCCCAACTCGCGCTCCCCCCCCACTCGCTCTCCCCCCCCCCACTCACTCTCCCCCTCGCTCTTCCCCCACCACTCGCTCTCACCCCCCCACTCGCTCTCCCCCCCACTCGCTTCCCCCCACTCGCTCTCCCCCCCAACTCGCTCTCCCCCCAACTCAGGCTCCCCCCCACTCGCTCTCCCCCCGCACTCGCTCTCCCCCCTCGCTCTTCCCCCACCACTCGCTCTTTCCACCCACTTGCTCGTCCCCCCCACTCGCGCACCCCCCACTCTCTCTTCCCCCTCACTCGCTCTCTCCCGCATTCTCTCTCCCCCCCCCACTCACTCTCCCCCACTCGCTCTCCCCCCCACTCACTCTCCCCTCCACTCGCTCTCCCCTCCACTCGCTCTCCCCCACACTCGCTCTCCCCCCCCCACTCGCGCAACGCCCACTCTCTCTTCCCCCCCACTCGCTCTCTCCCGCATTCGCCTCCCCACTCGCGCTACCCCCCACTCGCCCTCCCCACCCACTCTCCCCCCCCACTCGCTTCTGCCCCCCACTCACTCTCCCCCTACTCGCTGCCGCCCACTCGCTCTCCCCCCCCCCACCCGCTCCCCCCCCACTCGCTCTCCCCCCCAACTCACTCTCCCCTCCACTCGCTCTTCCCCCCACTCGCTCTCCCCCCACTCGCTCTCCCCCCACTCGGTCTCCCCCCACTCGCTTCCCCCCCACTCACTCTCCCCCCACTCGCTGTCCCCCAATCGCTCTCCCCCCCACCTGCTCCCCCCCACTCGCTCTCCCCCCCCACTCGCTCTCCCCCCCAACTCGCTCTCCCCTCCACTCGCTCTCCCCCCCACTCGCTCTCTCGCCCCCACTCGCTATCCCCCCCACTCCCTCTCCCCCCACACTCGCTCTCCCCCCTCACTCGCTCTCCCCCCCACTCGCTCTCCCCCCCACTCGCTCTGCCCCCCACTCCGCTCCCCCCCACTCACTCTTCCCCCACTTGCTCTCTCCCCCACTCGCTTCCCCCCCCCCACTCGCTATCCCCCCCACTTGCTCTCCCCCCCACTTGCTCTTCTCCCCCCACTCGCTCTCCCCCCCACTCGCTCTGCCCACCATTCGCTCCCCCCCATACTCGCTCTTCCCCCACTCGCTCTCTCCCCCACTCGCTTCCCCCCCCTCCCCCCCCCGCTATCCCCCCCCACCTCGCTCTCCCCCACACTCGCTCTCCCCCCCACTCGCTCTCCCCCCACCACTCGCTCATCCCCCCACTCGCTCCCCCCATACTCTCTCTTCCCCCACTCGCTCTCTCCCCCACTCGCTTCCCCCCCACTCGCTCTCCCCCCCCACTCGCTCTCCCCCCCCCACTCGCTCTCCCCCCACTCGCTCTCCCCCCACCACTCGCTCTGCCCCCCACTCGCTCCCCCCATACACGCTCTTCACCCACTCGCTCTCTCCCCCACTCGCTCTCCCCCCCACTCGCTCTCCCCCCCACTCGCTCTTCCCCCCACTCGCTCTCCCCCCCCACTCGCTCTCCTCCCCACTCGCTCTCCTCCCCCCACTCGATCTCCTCCCCCACTCGCTTTCCACCCCACTCGCTCTCCCCCCCGCTCGCTCTCCCCTCACTATCTTCCCCCCCAAACGCTCTCCCCCCCCCACTCGAACTCCCCCCCACTTGCTCTCCCCCGCACTCGCTCTCCCCCCTCGCTCTTCCCCCCACCACTCGCTCTTTCCACCCACTTGCTCGTCCCCCCACTCGCGCACCCCCCACTCTCTCTTCCCCCTCACTCGCTCTCTCCCGCATTCTCTCTCCCCCCCCCACTCACTCTCCCCCACTCGCTCTCCCCCCCACTCGCTCTCCCCTCCACTCGCTCTCCCCTCCACTCGCTCTCCCCCACATTCGCTCTCCCCTCCCACTCGCGCAACGCCCACTCTCTCTTCCCCCCCACTCGCTCTCTCCCGCAATCGCCCCCCACTCGCGCTACCCCCCCACTCGCCCTCCCCACTCACTCTCCCCCCCCACTCGCTTCCGCCCCCCACTCACTCTCCCCCTACTCGCTGCCGCCCACTCGCTCTCCCCCCCCCCCACCCGCTCCCCCCCCCACTCGCTCTCCCCCCCAACTCACTCTCCCCTCCACTCGCTCTTTCGCCCCCACTCGCTCTCCCCCCCCACTCGCTCTCCCCCCCCACTCGCTCTCCCCCCACACGCCCTCCCCACTCACTCTCCCCCCCACTCGCTTCCCCCCCACTCACTCTCCCCCCACTCGCTGTCCCCCCAATCGCTCTCCCCCCACCTGCTCCCCCCCACTCGCTCTCCCCCCCACTCGCTCTCCCCCCCAATTTCGCTCTCCCCCTCCACTCGCTCTCCCCCCCACTTGCTCTCCTCCCCCAGTCGCTCTCCCCCCCCACTCGCTCTCCCCCCACTCGCTCTCCCCCCCACTCGCTCTCTCCCCCCACTCGCTATCCCCCCCACTCCCTCTCCCCCCCACACTCGCTCTCCCCCTCACTCGCTCTCCCCCCCACTCGCTCTCCCCCCACTCGCTCTGCCCCCCACTCGCTCCCCCCACTCACTCTTCCCCCACTTGCTCTCTCCCCCACTCGCTTCCCCCCCCCACTCGCTATCCCCCCCACTCGCTCTCCTCCCCCACTCGCTCTCCCCCCCACTCGCTCTGCCCACCACTCGCTCCCCCCATTCTCGCTCTTCCCCCACTCGCTCTCTCCCCCACTCGCTTCCCCCCCACTCGCTATCCCCCCCCACTCGCTATCCCCCCCCCACTCGCTCTCCCCCCCACTCGCTCTCCCCCCCACTCGCTCTCCCCCCACCACTCGCCTCATCCCCCCACTCACTCCCCCCATACTCGCTCTTCCCCCACTCGCTCTCTCCCCCACTCGCTTCCCCCCCACTCGCTCTCCCCCCCCACTCGCTCCCCCCCCCACTCGCTCTCCCCCCCAACTCACTCTCCCCTCCACTCGCTCTTCCCCCCACTCGCTCTCCCCCCACTCGCTCTCCCCCCCACTCGGTCTCCCCCAACTCGGTCTCGCCCCCACTCGCTCTTCGCCCCCCACTCGCTCTCCCCCCCCCACTCGCTTTCCCCCCACTCGCTTCCCCCCCACTCACTCTCCCCCCACTCGCTGTCCCCCAATCGCTCTCCCCCCCACCTGCTCCCCCCCACTCGCTCTCCCCCCCAACTCGCTCTCCCCTCCACTCGCTCTCCCCCCCCACTTGCTCTCCTCCCCCAGTCGCTCTCCCCCACACTCGCTCTCCCCCCCACTCGCTCTCCCCCCCACTCGCTCTCTCCCCCCACTCGCTATCCCCCCCACTCCCTCCTCCCCCCACACTCGCTCTCCCCCTCACTCGCTCTTCCCCCCCCACTCGCTCTCCCCCCCCACTCGCTCTGCCCCCCACTCGCTCCCCCCCACTCACTCTTCCCCCACTTGCTCTCTCCCCCACTCGCTTCCCCCCCCTACTCGCTATCCCCCCCACTCGCTATCCCCCCCACTCGCTCTCCCCCCCACTTGCTCTTCTCCCCCACTCGCTCTCCCCCCCACTCGCTCTGCCCACCATTCGCTCCCCCCATACTCGCTCTTCCCCCACTTGCTCTCTCCCCCACTCGCTTCCCCCCCCTACTCGCTATCCCCCCCACTCGCTCTCCCCCCCACTTGCTCTTCTCCCCCACTCGCTCTCCCCCCCACTCGCTCTGCCCACCACTCGCTCCCCCCATACTCGCTCTTCCCCCACTCGCTCTCTCCCCACTTCGCTTCCCCCCCACTCGCTATCCCCCCCCCACTCGCTCTCCCCCCCCACTCGCTCTCCCCCCCACTCGCTCTCCCCCCCACCACTCGCTCATCCCCCCACTCGCTCCCCCCATACTCTCTCTTCCCCCACTCGCTCTCTCCCCCACTCGCTTCCCCCCCACTCGCTCTCCCCCCCCCACTCGCTCTCCCCCCCCACTCGCTCTCCCCCCACTCGCTCTCCCCCCACCACTCTCTCTGCCCCCCACTCGCTCCCCCCATACACGCTCTTCACCCACTCGCTCTCTCCCCCCACTCGCTTCCCCCCCACTCGCTCTCCCCCCCCACTCGCTCTCCCCCCCCACTCGCTCTCCTCTCCCACTCGCTCTCCTCCCCCACTCGCTCTCCTCCCCCACTCGCTTTCCACCCCACTCGCTCTCCCCCCCACTCGCTCTCCCCCCACTATCTTCCCCCCCAAACGCACTCCCCCCCCCACTCGAACTCCCCCCCACTTGCTCTCCCCCCGCACTCGCTCTCCCCCCCTCGCTCTTCCCCCACCACTCGCTCTTTCCACCCACTTGCTCGTCCCCCCCCACTCGCGCACCCCCCACTCTCTCTTCCCCCTCACTCGCTCTCTCCCGCATTCTCTCTCCCCCCCCCACTCACTCTCCCCCACTCGCTCTCCCCCCCACTCGCTCTCCCCTCCACTTCGCTCTCCCCTCCCTCCTCGCTCTCCCCTCCACTCGCTCTCCCCCACACTCGCTCTCCCCTCCCACTCGCGCAACGCCCACTCTCTCTTCCCCCCCACTCGCCCTCCCCACTCACTCTCCCCCCCCCACTCGCTTCCGCCCCCCACTCACTCTCCCCCTACTCGCTGCCGCCCACTCGCTCTCCCCCCCCCCCCCACCCCGCTCCCCCCCCCCCACTCGCTCTCCCCCCCCCAACTCACTCTCCCCTCCACTCGCTCTTCCCCCCCACTCGCTCTCCCCCACTCGCTCTCCCCCCCACTCGGTCTCCCCCAACTCGGTCTCGCCCCCACTCGCTCTTCGCCCCCACTCGCTCTCCCCCCCACTCTCTCTCCCCCCCCACTCGCTCTCCCCCCACTCGCTTCCCCCCCACACGCTCTCCCCCCCACTCGCTCTACCCCCCACTCGCTCTCCCCTCCAACTCGCTCTCCCCCTCCCACTCGCTCTCCCCCCCCACTCGCTCTGCCCCCACTCGCTCTCACCCCACTCGCTCTCCCCCCATTCGCTCTCCCCCCCAATTCCCTCTCCCCCCAACTCGCGCTCCCCCCCCACTCGCTCTCCCCCCCCACTCGCTCTCCCCCCTCGCTCTTTCCCCCACCACTCGCTTCTTCCCCCCACTCGCTCTTCCCCCACACTTGCGCACCCCCCACTCTCTCTTCCCCCTCACTCGCTCTCCCCCCTCGCTCTTCCCCCCCACTCGCTCTCCCCCCCACTCGCTTCCCCCCACTCGCTCTCTCCCCCCCAACTCGCTCTCCCCCCAACTCGCGCTCCCCCCCACTCGCTCTCCCCCCGCACTCGCTCTCCCCCCTCGCTCTTCCCCCACCACTCGCTCTTTCCACCCACTTGCTCGTCCCCCCCACTCGCGCACCCCCCACTCTCTCTTCCCCCTCACTCGCTCTCTCCCGCATTGTCTCTCCCCCCCCACTCACTCTCCCCCACTCGCTCTCCCCCCCACTCGCTCTCCCCTCCACTCGCTCTCCCCTCCACTCGCTCTCCCCCCACACTCGCTCTCCCCCCCCCACTCGCGCAACGCCACTCTCTCTTCCCCCCCACTCGCTCTCTCCCGCATTCGCCTCCCCACTCGCGCTACCCCCCCACTCGCCGTCCCCACTCACTCTCCCCCCCCACTCGCTTCCGCCCCCCACTCACTCTCCCCCTACTCGCTGCCGCCCACTCGCTCTCCCCCCCCACCCGCTCCCCCCCCCACTCGCTCTCCCCCCCAACTCACTCTCCCCTCCACTCGCTCTTCCCCCCACTCGCTCTCCCCCCACTCGCTCTCCCCCCACTCGGTCTCCCCCCACTCGGTCTCGCCCCCACTTCGCTCTTCGCCCCCACTCGCTCTCCCCCCCACTCGCTCTCCCCCCACTCGCTTCCCCCCCACTCACTCTCCCCCCACTCGCTGTCCCCCAATCGCTCTCCCCCCCCACCTGCTCCCCCCCACTCGCTCTCCCCCCACTCGCTCTCCCCCCCAACTCGCTCTCCCCCTCCACTCGCTCTCCCCCCCCACTTGCTCTCCTCCACCAGTCGCTCTCCCCCCACACTCGCTCTCCCCCCACTCGCTCTCCCCCCCACTCGCTCTCTCCCCCCACTCGCTATCCCCCCCACTCCCTCTCCCCCCACACTCGCTCTCCCCCTCACTCGCTCTCCCCCCCCCACTCGCTCTCCCCCCCACTCGCTCTGCCCCCCACTCGCTCCCCCCGACTCACTCTTCCCCCACTTGCTCTCTCCCCCAACTCGCTTCCCCCCCCACTCGCTATCCCCCCCACTCGCTCTCCCCCCCACTTGCTCTTCTCCCCCACTCGCTCTCCCCCCCACTCGCTCTGCCCACCATTCGCTCCCCCCATACTCGCTCTTCCCCCACTCGCTCTCTCCCCCACTCGCTTCCCCCCCACTCGCTATCCCCCCCCACTCGCTCTCCCCCCCACTCGCTCTCCCCCCCACTCGCTCTCCCCCCACCACTCGCTCATCCCCCCACTCGCTCCCCCCATGCTCTCTCTTCCCCCACTCGCTCTCTCCCCCACTCGCTTCCCCCCCACTCGCTCTCCCCCCCCCACTCGCTCTCCCCCCCCACTCGCTCTCCCCCCACTCGCTCTCCCCCCCACCACTCGCTCTGCCCCCCACTCGCTCCCCCCATACACGCTCTTCACCCACTCGCTCTCTCCCCCACTCGCTTCCCCCCACTCGCTCTCCCCCCCACTCGCTCTCCCCCCCACTCGCTCTCCTCCCCCACTCGCTCTCCTCCCCCACTCGCTCTCCTCCCCCACTCGCTTTCCACCCCACTCGCTCTCCCCCCCCACTCGCTCTCCCCCCACTATCTTCCCCCCCAAACGCTCTCCCCCCCCCACTCGAACTCCCCCCCACTTGCTCTCCCCCGCACTCGCTTTCCCCCCTCGCTCTTCCCCCACCACTCGCTCTTTCCACCCACTTGCTCAGCCCCCCCACTCGCGCACACCCCCACTCTCTCTTCCCCCTCACTCGCTCTCTCCCGCATTCTCTCTCCCCCCCCACTCACTCTCCCCCACTCGCTCACCCCCCCACTCGCTCTCCCCTCCACTCGCTCTCCCCTCCACTCGCTCTCCCCCACACTCGCTCTCCCCTCCCACTCGCGCAACGCCAACTCTCTCTTCCCCCCCCACTCGCTCTCTCCCGCAATCGCCCCCCACTCGCGCTACCCCCCCACTCGCCCTCCCCACTCGCTCTCCACCCCCCCACCCGCTCCCCCCCCCACTCGCTCTCCCCCCCAACTCACTCTCCCCTCCACTCGCTCTTCCCCCCACTCGCTCTCCCCCCACTCGCTCTCCCCCCCCACTCGGTCTCCCCCAACTCGGTCTCGCCCCCACTCGCTCTTCGCCCCCACTCGCTCTCCCCCCCCCCCACTCGCTCGCCCCCCCACTCGCTCTCCCCCCACACGCCCTCCCCACTCACTCTCCCCCCACTCGCTTCCCCCCCACTCACTCTCCCCCCACTCGCTGTCCCCCAATCGCTCTCCCCCCCCACCTGCTCCCCCCCCACTCGCTCTCCCCCCCACTCGCTCTCCCCCCCAATTCGCTCTCCCCTCCACTCGCTCTCCCCCCCACTTGCTCTCCTCCCCCAGTCGCTCTCCCCCCCACTCGCTCTCCCCCCACTCGCTCTCCCCCCCCACTCGCTCTCTCCCCCCACTCGCTATCCCCCCCACTCCCTCTCCCCCCACACTCGCTCTCCCCCTCACTCGCTCTCCCCCCCACTCGCTCTCCCCCCCACTCGCTCTGCCGCCCACTCGCTCCCCCCACTCACTCTTCCCCACTTGCTCTCTCCCCCACTCGCTTCCCCCCCCACTCGCTCTCCCCCCCCACTCGCTCTCTCCCCCCACTCGCTCTCCTCCCCCACTCGCTCTCCCCCCCACTCGCTCTGCCCACCACTCGCTCCCCCCATACTCGCTCTTCCCCCACTCGCTCTCTCCCCCACTCGCTTCCCCCCCACTCGCTATCCCCCCCCACTCGCTCTCCCCCCCACTCGCTCTCCCCCCCACTCGCTCTCCCCCCACCACTCGCTCATCCCCCCACTCGCTCCCCCCATACTCGCTCTTCCCCCACTCGCTCTCTCCCCCACTCGCTTCCCCCCCACTCGCTCTCCCCCCCCCCACTCGCTCCCCCCCCACTCGCTCTCCCCCCCAACTCACTCTCCCCTCCACTCGCTCTTCCCCCCACTCGCTCTCCCCCCACTCGCTCTCCCCCCACTCGGTCTCCCCCAACTCGGTCTCGCCCCCACTCGCTCTTCGCCCCACTCGCTCTCCCCCCCACTCGCTCTCCCCCCCACTTCGCTTCCCCCCCCACTCACTCTCCCCCCACTCGCTGTCCCCCAATCGCTCTCCTCCCCCACTCGCTCTCCCCCCCACTCGCTCTCCCCCCCCCACTCGCTCTCCCCCCCAACTCGCTCTCCCCTCCACTCGCTCTCCCCCCCACTTGCTCTCCTCCCCCAGTCGCTCTCCCCCACACTCGCTCTCCCCCCACTCGCTCTCCCCCCCACTCGCTCTCTCCCCCCACTCGCTATCCCCCCCACTCCCTCTCCCCCCACACTCGCCCTCCCCCCTCACTCGCTCTCCCCCCCACTCGCTCTCCCCCCCCACTCGCTCTGCCCCCCACCTCGCTCCCCCCCACTCACTCTTCCCCCACTTGCTCTCTCCCCCAACTCGCTTCCCCCCCCCACTCGCTATCCCCCCCACTCGCTCTCCCCCCCACTTGCTCTTCTCCCCCACTCGCTCTCCCCCCCACTCGCTCTGCCCACCATTCGCTCCCCCCATACTCGCTCTTCCCCCACTCGCTCTCTCCCCCACTCGCTTCCCCCCCACTCGCTATCCCCCCCCACTCGCTCTCCCCCCCCACTCGCTCTCCCCCCCACTCGCTCTCCCCCCCACCACTCGCTCATCCCCCCACTCGCTCCCCCCATACTCTCTCTTCCCCCACTCGCTCTCTCCCCCACTCGCTTCCCCCCCACTCGCTCTCCCCCCCCCACTCGCTCTCCCCCCCACTCGCTCTCCCCCCACTCGCTCTCCCCCCCACCACTCGCTCTGCCCCCCACTCGCTCCCCCCATACACGCTCTTCACCCACTCGCTCTCTCCCCCACTCGCTTCCCCCCCACTCGCTCTCCCCCCCACTCGCTCTCCCCCCCCACTCGCTCTCCTCCCCCACTCGCTCTCCTCCCCCACTCGCTCTCCTCCCCCACTCACTTTCCACCCCACTCGCTCTCCCCCCCCACTCGCTCTCCCCCCCCACTATCTTCCCCCCCAAACGCTCTCCCCCCCCACTCGAACTCCCCCCCCACTTGCTCTCCCCCCGCACTCGCTCTCCCCCCTCGCTCTTCCCCCACCACTCGCTCTTTCCACCCACTTACTCGTCCCCCCCACTCGCGCACCCCCCACTCTCTCTCCCCCCCCACTCACTCTCCCCCACTCGCTCACCCCCCCCACTCGCTCTCCCCTCCACTCGCTCTCCCCTCCACTCGCTCTCCCCCACACTCGCTCTCCCCTCCCACTCGCGCAACGCCAACTCTCTCTTCCCCCCCACTCGCTCTCTCCCGCAATCGCCCCCCACTCGCGCTACCCCCCACTCGCCCTCCCCACTCGCTCTCCACCCCCCCACCCGCTCCCCCCCCCACTCGCTCTCCCCCCCAACTCACTCTCCCCTCCACTCGCTCTTCCCCCCACTCGCTCTCCCCCCACTCGCTCTCCCCCCCACTCGGTCTCCCCAACTCGGTCTCGCCCCCCACTCGCTCTTCGCCCCCACTCGCTCTCCCCCCCCCCACTCGCTCTCCCCCCCACTCGCTCGCCCCCCCACTCGCTCTCCCCCCACAACGCCCTCCCCACTCACTCTCCCCCCACTTCGCTTCCCCCCCCACTCACTCTCCCCCCACTCGCTGTCCCCCAATCGCTCTCCCCCCCACCTGCTCCCCCCCACTCGCTCTCCCCCCCACTCGCTCTCCCCCCCCAATTCGCTCTCCCCCTCCACTCGCTCTCCCCCCCACTTGCTCTCCTCCCCCAGTCGCTCTCCCCCCCACTCGCTCTCCCCCCACTCGCTCTCCCCCCCACTCGCTCTCTCCCCCCACTCGCTATCCCCCCACTCCCTCTCCCCCCACACTCGCTCTCCCCCTCACTCGCTCTCCCCCCCACTCGCTCTCCCCCCCCACTCGCTCTGCCCCCCACTCGCTCTCCCCCCCACTCGCTCTCCCCCCCCACTCGCTCTGCCCCCCACTCGCTCCCCCCACTCACTCTTCCCCCACTTGCTCTCTCCCCCACTCGCTTCCCCCCCCACTCGCTTCCCCCCCCCACTCGCTCTCCCCCCCACTCGCTCTGCCCCCCACTCGCTCCCCCCGACTCACTCTTCCCCCACTTGCTCTCTCCCCCACTCGCTTCCCCCCCCCACTCGCTATCCCCCCCCCACTCGCTCTCCCCCCCACTTGCTCTTCTCCCCCACTCGCTCTCCCCCCCCACTCGCTCTGCCCACCATTCGCTCCCCCCATACTCGCTCTTCCCCCACTCGCTCTCTCCCCCACTCGCTTCCCCCCCACTCGCTATCCCCCCCCACTCGCTCTCCCCCCCCACTCGCTCTCCCCCCCACTCGCTCTCCCCCCACCACTCGCTCATCCCCCCACTCGCTCCCCCCATGCTCTCTCTTCCCCCACTCGCTCTCTCCCCCACTCGCTTCCCCCCCACTCGCTCTCCCCCCCCCACTCGCTCTCCCCCCCCCACTCGCTCTCCCCCCACTCGCTCTCCCCCCACCACTCGCTCTGCCCCCCACTCGCTCCCCCCATACACGCTCTTCACCCACTCGCTCTCTCCCCCACTCGCTTCCCCCCACTCGCTCTCCCCCCCACTCGCTCTCCCCCCCACTCGCTCTCCTCCCCCACTCGCTCTCCTCCCCCACTCGCTCTCCTCCCCCACTCGCTCTCCTCCCCCACTCGCTTTCCACCCCACTCGCTCTCCCCCCCCACTCGCTCTCCCCCCACTATCTTCCCCCCCAAACGCTCTCCCCCCCCCACTCGAACTCCCCCCCACTTGCTCTCCCCCGCACTCGCTTTCCCCCCCTCGCTCTTCCCCCACCACTCGCTCTTTCCCACCCACTTGCTCAGCCCCCCCACTCGCGCACCCCCCACTCTCTCTTCCCCCTCACTCGCTCTCTCCCGCATTCTCTCTCCCCCCCCACTCACTCTCCCCCACTCGCTCACCCCCCCACTCGCTCTCCCCTCCACTCGCTCTCCCCTCCACTCGCTCTCCCCCACACTCGCTCTCCCCTCCCACCTCGCGCAACGCCAACTCTCTCTTCCCCCCCACTCGCTCTCTCCCGCAATCGTCCCCCACTCGCGCTACCCCCCACTCGCCCTCCCCACTCGCTCTCCACCCCCCCACCCGCTCCCCCCCCCACTCGCTCTCCCCCCCAACTCACTCTCCCCTCCACTCGCTCTTCCCCCCACTCGCTCTCCCCCCACTCGCTCTCCCCCCACTCGGTCTCCCCCAACTCGGTCTCGCCCCCACTCGCTCTTCGCCCCCACTCGCTCTCCCCCCCCACTCGCTCGCCCCCCCACTCGCTCTCCCCCCACACGCCCTCCCCACTCACTCTCCCCCCACTCGCTTCCCCCCCACTCACTCTCCCCCCACTCGCTGTCCCCCAATCGCTCTCCCCCCCACCTGCTCCCCCCCACTCGCTCTCCCCCCCACTCGCTCTCCCCCCCAATTCGCTCTCCCCCTCCACTCGCTCTCCCCCCCACTTGCTCTCCTCCCCCAGTCGCTCTCCCCCCCCACTCGCTCTCCCCCCCACTCGCTCTCCCCCCCCACTCGCTCTCTCCCCCCACTCGCTATCCCCCCCACTCCCTCTCCCCCCACACTCGCTCTCCCCCTCACTCGCTCTCCCCCCCACTCGCTCTCCCCCCCACTCGCTCTGCCCCCCCACTCGCTCCCCCCACTCACTCTTCCCCCACTTGCTCTCTCCCCCACTCGCTTCCCCCCCCACTCGCTCTCCCCCCCACTCGCTCTCCCCCCCACTCGCTCTCCTCCCCCACTCGCTCTCCCCCCCACTCGCTCTGCCCACCACTCGCTCCCCCCATACTCGCTCTTCCCCCACTCGCTCTCTCCCCCACTCGCTTCCCCCCCACTCGCTATCCCCCCCCCACTCGCTCTCCCCCCCACTCGCTCTCCCCCCCCCACTCGCTCTCCCCCCACCACTCGCTCATCCCCCACTCGCTCCCCCCATACTCGCTCTTCCCCCACTCGCTCTCTCCCCCACTCGCTTCCCCCCCACTCGCTCTCCCCCCCCACTCGCTCCCCCCCCACTCACTCTCCCCCCCAACTCACTCTCCCCTCCACTCGCTCTTCCCCCCACTCGCTCTCCCCCCACTCGCTCTCCCCCCCACTCGGTCTCCCCCAACTCGGTCTCGCCCCCACTCGCTCTTCGCCCCCACTCGCTCTCCCCCCCCACTCGCTCTCCCCCCACTCGCTTCCCCCCCACTCACTCTCCCCCCACTCGCTGTCCCCCAATCGCTCTCCTCCCCCACTCGCTCTCCCCCCCACTCGCTCTCCCCCCCACTCGCTCTCCCCCCCAACTCGCTCTCCCCTCCACTCGCTCTCCCCCCCACTTGCTCTCCTCCCCCAGTCGCTCTCCCCCACACTCGCTCTCCCCCCACTCGCTCTCCCCCCCCACTCGCTCTCTCCCCCCACTCGCTATCCCCCCCACTCCCTCTCCCCCCACACTCGCCCTCCCCCTCACTCGCTCTCCCCCCCCACTCGCTCTCCCCCCCCACTCGCTCTGCCCCCCACTCGCTCCCCCCCACTCACTCTTCCCCCACTTGCTCTCTCCCCCACTCGCTTCCCCCCCCCACTCGCTATCCCCCCCACTCGCTCTCCCCCCCCACTTGCTCTTCTCCCCCACTCGCTCTCCCCCCCACTCGCTCTGCCCACCATTCGCTCCCCCCATACTCGCTCTTCCCCCACTCGCTCTCTCCCCCACTCGCTTCCCCCCCCACTCGCTATCCCCCCCCACTCGCTCTCCCCCCCCACTCGCTCTCCCCCCCACTCGCTCTCCCCCCACCACTCGCTCATCCCCCCACTCGCTCCCCCCATACTCTCTCTTCCCCCACTCGCTCTCTCCCCCACTCGCTTCCCCCCCACTCGCTCTCCCCCCCCCACTCGCTCTCCCCCCCACTCGCTCTCCCCCCACTCGCTCTCCCCCCACCACTCGCTCTGCCCCCCACTCGCTCCCCCCATACACGCTCTTCACCCACTCGCTCTCTCCCCCACTCGCTTCCCCCCCACTCGCTCTCCCCCCCACTCGCTCTCCCCCCCACTCGCTCTCCTCCCCCACTCGCTCTCCTCCCCCACTCGCTCTCCTCCCCCACTCACTTTCCACCCCACTCGCTCTCCCCCCCCACTCGCTCTCCCCCCCACTATCTTCCCCCCCAAACGCTCTCCCCCCCACTCGAACTCCCCCCCACTTGCTCTCCCCCCGCACTCGCTCTCCCCCCTCGCTCTTCCCCCACCACTCGCTCTTTCCACCCACTTACTCGTCCCCCCCACTCGCGCACCCCCCACTCTCTCTCCCCCCCCCACTCACTCTCCCCCACTCGCTCACCCCCCCACTCGCTCTCCCCTCCACTCGCTCTCCCCTCCACTCGCTCTCCCCCACACTCGCTCTCCCCTCCCACTCGCGCAACGCCAACTCTCTCTTCCCCCCCACTCGCTCTCTCCCGCAATCGCCCCCCACTCGCGCTACCCCCCACTCGCCCTCCCCACTCGCTCTCCACCCCCCCACCCGCTCCCCCCCCCCACTCGCTCTCCCCCCCAACTCACTCTCCCCTCCACTCGCTCTTCCCCCCACTCGCTCTCCCCCCACTCGCTCTCCCCCCCACTCGGTCTCCCCCAACTCGGACTCGCCCCCACTCGCTCTTCGCCCCCACTCGCTCTCCCCCCCACTCGCTCTCCCCCCCACTCGCTCGCCCCCCCACTCGCTCTCCCCCCACACGCCCTCCCCACTCACTCTCCCCCCACTCGCTTCCCCCCCACTCACTCTCCCCCCACTCGCTGTCCCCCAATCGCTCTCCCCCCCACCTGCTCCCCCCCACTCGCTCTCCCCCCCACTCGCTCTCCCCCCCAATTCGCTCTCCCCTCCACTCGCTCTCCCCCCCACTTGCTCTCCTCCCCCAGTCGCTCTCCCCCCCACTCGCTCTCCCCCCACTCGCTCTCCCCCCCACTCGCTCTCTCCCCCCACTCGCTATCCCCCCCACTCCCTCTCCCCCCACACTCGCTCTCCCCCTCACTCGCTCTCCCCCCCACTCGCTCTCCCCCCCACTCGCTCTGCCCCCCACTCGCTCCCCCCACTCACTCTTCCCCCACTTGCTCTCTCCCCCACTCGCTTCCCCCCCCACTCGCTCTCCCCCCCACTCGCTCTCCCCCCCACTCGCTCTCCTCCCCCACTCGCTCTCCCCCCCACTCGCTCTGCCCACCACTCGCTCCCCCCATACTCGCTCTTCCCCCACTCGCTCTCTCCCCCACTCGCTTCCCCCCCACTCGCTATCCCCCCCACTCGCTCTCCCCCCCACTCGCTCTCCCCCCCACTCGCTCTCCCCCCCACTCGCTCTCCCCCCACCACTCGCTCATCCCCCCACTCGCTCCCCCCATACTCGCTCTTCCCCCACTCGCTCTCTCCCCCACTCGCTTCCCCCCCACTCGCTCTCCCCCCCCACTCGCTCCCCCCCCACTCGCTCTCCCCCCCAACTCACTCTCCCCTCCACTCGCTCTTCCCCCCACTCGCTCTCCCCCCACTCGCTCTCCCCCCACTCGGTCTCCCCCAACTCGGTCTCGCCCCCACTCGCTCTTCGCCCCCACTCGCTCTCCCCCCCCACTCGCTCTCCCCCCACTCTCTTCCCCCCCACTCTCTCCCCCCAATCGCTCTCCTCCCCCACTCGCTCTCCCCTCCACTCGCTCTCCCCCCCACTTGCTCTCCTCCCCCAGTCGCTCTCCCCCACACTCGCTCTCCCCCCACTCGCTCTCCCCCCCACTCGCTCTCTCCCCCCACTCGCTATCCCCCCCACTCCCTCTCCCCCCACACTCGCCCTCCCCCTCACTCGCTCTCCCCCCCACTCGCTCTCCCCCCCACTCGCTCTGCCCCCCAATCGCTCCCCCCCACTCACTCTTCCCCCACTTGCTCTCTCCCCCACTCGCTTCCCCCCCCCACTCGCTATCCCCCCCACTCGCTCTCCCCCCCACTTGCTCTTCTCCCCCACTCGCTCTCCCCCCCACTCGCTCTGCCCACCATTCGCTCCCCCCATACTCGCTCTTCCCCCACTCGCTCTCTCCCCCACTCGCTTCCCCCCCACTCGCTATCCCCCCCCACTCGCTCTCCCCCCCCACTCGCTCTCCCCCCCACTCGCTCTCCCCCCACCACTCGCTCATGCCCCCACTCGCTCCCCCCATACTCTCTCTTCCCCCACTCGCTCTCTCCCCCACTCGCTTCCCCCCCACTCGCTCTCCCCCCCCCACTCGCTCTCCCCCCCCACTCGCTCCCCCCATACACGCTCTTCACCCACTCGCTCTCTCCCCCACTCGCTTCCCCCCACTCGCTCTCCCCCCCACTCGCTCTCCCCCCCACTCGCTCTCCTCCCCCACTCGCTCTCCTCCCCCACTCGCTCTCCTCCCCCACTCACTTTCCACCCCACTCGCTCTCCCCCCCCACTCGCTCTCCCCCCACTATCTTCCCCCCCAAACGCTCTCCCCCCCACTCGAACTCCCCCCCACTTGCTCTCCCCCCGCACTCGCTCTCCCCCCTCGCTCTTCCCCCACCACTCGCTCTTTCCACCCACTTACTCGTCCCCCCCACTCGCGCACCCCCCACTCTCTCTTCCCCCTCACTCGCTGTCTCCCGCATTCTCTCTCCCCCCCACTCACTCTCCCCCACTCGCTCTCCCCCCCACTCGCTCTCCCCTCCACTCGCTCTCCCCCACACTCGCTCTCCCCTCCCACTCGCGCAACGCCCACTCTCTCTTCCCCCCGACTCGCTCTCTCCCGCAATCGCCCCCCACTCGCGCTACCCCCCACTCGCCCTCCCCACTCACTCTCCCCCCCCACTCGCTTCCGCCCCCCACTCACTCTCCCCCTACTCGCTGCCCCCCACTCGCTCTCCCCCCCACTCGCTCTCCCCCCACCACTCGCTCATCCCCCCACTCGCTCCCCCCATACTCGCTCTTCCCCCACTCGCTCTCTCCCCCACTCGCTTCCCCCCCACTCGCTCTCCCCCCCCACTCGCTCCCCCCCCCACTCGCTCTCCCCCCCAACTCACTCTCCCCTCCACTCGCTCTTCCCCCCACTCGCTCTCCCCCCACTCGCTCTCCCCGCACTCGGTCTCCCCCAACTCGGTCTCGCCCCCACTCGCTCTTCGCCCCCACTCGCTCTCCCCCCCCACTCACTCTCCCCCCACTCGCTTCCCCCCCACTCACTCTCCCCCCACTCGCTGTCCCCCAATCGCTCTCCTCCCCCACTCGCTCTCGCCCCCACTCGCTCTCCCCCCCACTCGCTCTCCCCCCCAACTCGCTCTCCCCTCCACTCGCTCTCCCCCCCACTTGCTCTCCTCCCCCAGTCGCTCTCCCCCACACTCGCTCTCCCCCCACTCGCTCTCCCCCCCACTCGCTCTCTCCCCCCACTCGCTATCCCCCCCACTCCCTCTCCCCCCACACTCGCCCTCCCCCTCACTCGCTCTCCCCCCCACTCGCTCTCCCCCCCACTCGCTCTGCCCCCCACTCGCTCCCCCCCACTCACTCTTCCCCCACTTGCTCTCTCCCCCACTCGCTTCCCCCCCCCACTCGCTATCCCCCCCACTCGCTCTCCCCCCCACTTGCTCTTCTCCCCCACTCGCTCTCCCCCCCACTCGCTCTGCCCACCATTCGCTCCCCCCATACTCGCTCTTCCCCCACTCGCTCTCTCCCCCACTCGCTTCCCCCCCACTCGCTATCCCCCCCCACTCGCTGTCCCCCCCCACTCGCTCTCCCCCCCACTCGCTCTCCCCCCACCACTCGCTCATCCCCCCACTCGCTCCCCCCATACTCTCTCTTCCCCCACTCGCTCTCTCCCCCACTCGCTTCCCCCCCACTCGCTCTCCCCCCCACTCGCTCTCCCCCCCCACTCGCTCTCCCCCCACTCGCTCTCCCCCCCACCACTCGCTCTGCCCCCCACTCGCTCCCCCCATACACGCTCTTCACCCACTCGCTCTCTCCCCCAACTCGGTCTCGCCCCCACTCGCTCTTCGCCCCCACTCGCTCTCCCCCCCCACTCACTCTCCCCCCACTCGCTTCCCCCCCACTCACTCTCCCCCCACTCGCTGTCCCCCAATCGCTCTCCTCCCCCACTCGCTCTCGCCCCCACTCGCTCTCCCCCCCACTCGCTCTCCCCCCCCAACTCGCTCTCCCCTCCACTCGCTCTCCCCCCCACTTGCTCTCCTCCCCCAGTCGCTCTCCCCCACACTCGCTCTCCCCCCACTCGCTCTCCCCCCCACTCGCTCTCTCCCCCCACTCGCTATCCCCCCCACTCCCTCTCCCCCCACACTCGCCCTCCCCCTCACTCGCTCTCCCCCCCCACTCGCTCTCCCCCCCCACTCGCTCTGCCCCCCCACTCGCTCCCCCCCACTCACTCTTCCCCCACTTGCTCTCTCCCCCACTCGCTTCCCCCCCCCCACTCGCTATCCCCCCCACTCGCTCTCCCCCCCCACTTGCTCTTCTCCCCCACTCGCTCTCCCCCCCCACTCGCTCTGCCCACCATTCGCTCCCCCCATACTCGCTCTTCCCCCACTCGCTCTCTCCCCCACTCGCTTCCCCCCCACTCGCTATCCCCCCCCACTCGCTGTCCCCCCCCACTCGCTCTCCCCCCCCACTCGCTCTCCCCCCACCACTCGCTCATCCCCCCACTCGCTCCCCCCATACTCTCTCTTCCCCCACTCGCTCTCTCCCCCACTCGCTTCCCCCCCACTCGCTCTCCCCCCCACTCGCTCTCCCCCCCCCACTCGCTCTCCCCCCACTCGCTCTCCCCCCACCACTCGCTCTGCCCCCCACTCGCTCCCCCCATACACGCTCTTCACCCACTCGCTCTCTCCCCCACTCGCTTCCCCCCCACTCGCTCTCCCCCCCACTCGCTCTCCCCCCCACTCGCTCTCCTCCCCCACTCGCTCTCCTCCCCCACTCACTTTCCACCCCACTCGCTCTCCCCCCCCCACTCGCTCTCCCCCCCACTATCTTCCCCCCCAAACGCTCTCCACCCCACTCGAACTCCCCCCCACTTGCTCTCCCCCCTCGCTCTTCCCCCACCACTCGCTCTTTCCACCCACTTACTCGTCCCCCCCACTCGCGCACCCCCCACTCTCTCTTCCCCCTCACTCGCTCTCTCCCGCATTCTCTCTCCCCCCCACTCACTCTCCCCCACTCGCTCTCCCCCCCACTCGCTCTCCCCTCCACTCGCTCTCCCCTCCACTCGCTCTCCCCCACACTCGCTCTCCCCTCCCACTCGCGCAACGCCCACTCTCTCTTCCCCCCGACTCGCTCTCTCCCGCAATCGCCCCCCACTCGCGCTACCCCCCACTCGCCCTCCCCACTCACTCTCCCCCCCCCACTCGCTTCCGCCCCCCACTCACTCTCCCCCTACTCGCTGCCGCCCACTCGCTCTCCCCCCCCCCCACCCGCTCCCCCCCCCACTCGCTCTCCCCCCCAACTCACTCTCCCCTCCACTCGCTCTTCCCCCCACTCGCTCTCCCCCCACTCGCTCTCCCCCCACTCGGTCTCCCCCAACTCGGTCTCGCCCCCACTCGCTCTTCGCCCCCACTCGCTCTCCCCCCCACTCGCTCTCCCCCCCCACTCGCTCTCCCCCCCGCTCGCTCTCCCCCCCCACTCGCTCTCCCCCCACACGCCCTCCCCACTCACTCTCCCCCCACTCGCTTCCCCCCCCACTCACTCTCCCCCCACTCGCTGTCCCCCAATCGCTCTCCCCCCCACCTGCTCCCCCCCACTCGCTCTCCCCCCCCACTCGCTCTCCCCCCCAATTCGCTCTCCCCTCCACTCGCTCTCCCCCCCACTTGCTCTCCTCCCCCAGTCGCTCTCCCCCCCCACTCGCTCTCCCCCCACTCGCTCTCCCCCCCACTCGCTCTCTCCCCCCACTCGCTATCCCCCCCACTCCCTCTCCCCCCACACTCGCTCTCCCCCTCACTCGCTCTCCCCCCCACTCGCTCTCCCCCCCACTCGCTCTGCCCCCCACTCGCTCCCCCCACTCACTCTTCCCCCACTTGCTCTCTCCCCCACTCGCTTCCCCCCCCACTCGCTATCCCCCCCCACTCGCTCTCCCCCCCACTCGCTCTCCTCCCCCACTCGCTCTCCCCCCACTCGCTCTGCCCACCACTCGCTCCCCCCATACTCGCTCTTCCCCCACTCGCTCTCTCCCCCACTCGCTTCCCCCCCACTCGCTATCCCCCCCCACTCGCTCTCCCCCCCCACTCGCTCTCCCCCCCACTCGCTCTCCCCCCACCACTCGCTCATCCCCCCACTCGCTCCCCCCATACTCGCTCTTCCCCCACTCGCTCTCTACCCCACTCGCTTCCCCCCCACTCGCGCTCCCCCCCCCCACTCGCTCTCCCCCCACTCGCTCTCCCCCCACTCGCTCTCCCCCCACTCGCTCTCCCCCCACCACTCGCTCTGCCCCCCACTCGCTCCCCCCACACACGCTCTTCACCCTCTCGCTCTCTCCCCCACTCGCTTCCCCCCCCACTCGCTCTCCCCCCCCACTCGCTCTCTCCCGCATTCGCCCCCCCCCACTCGCGCTACCCCCCACTCGCCCTCCCCACTCACTCTCCCCCCCCACTCGCTTCCCCCCCACTCACTCTCCCCCACTCGCTGACCCCCACTCGCTCTCCCCGCCCACCCGCTCCCCCCCCACTCGCTCTCCCCCCCAACTCACTCTCCCCTCCACTCGCTCTCCCCCACTCGCTTTCCCCCCCACTCGCTCTCCCCCCCCACTCGCTCTCCGCCCCACTCTCTTCCCCCCCAAACGCTCTCCCCCCCACTCGAACTCCCCCCCACTCGCTCTCCCCCCCCACTCGCTCTCCTCCCCCCTTCGCTCTCCCCCCATTCGCTCTGCCCCCCAACCCGCTCTCCCCCCCCACTCGCTCTCTCCCCCAATCGCACTCCCCCAATCGCACTCCCCCACTCGATCTCCCCCCACTCTCTCTCCCCCACTCGATCTCCCCTGCCTGCTCGCTCTCCCCCCCACTCGCTCTCTCCGCCACTCACTCTCCCCCCCACCCTCTTCCCCCCCACACGCTCTCCACCCCCACTCGCTCTCACCCCCCCACTCGCTCTCCCCCCACTCGCTCTACCCCCCACTTGCTCTACCCCCCACTCGCTCTCCCCTCCAACTCGCTCTCCCCTCCCACTCGCTCTCCGCCCCACTCGCTCTACCCCCCACTCGCTCTCACCCCACTCGCTCTCCCCCCATTCGCTCTGCCCCCCCAATTCGCTCTCCCCCAACTCTCTCTCCCCCCCCACTCGCTCTCCCCCCCCCCTCTCGCTCTCCCCCCTCGCTCTTCCCCCACCACTCGCTCTTTCCCCCCACTCGCTCTTCCCCCCCACTTGCGCACCCCCCACTCTCTTTTCCCCCTCACTCGCTCTCTCCCGTATTCGCTCTCCCCCCACTCGCTCTCCCCCCCACTCGCTCTCCCCCCACTCGCTCTCCCCCCACTCACTCTCCCCCCCACTCGCTCTCCCCCCCCACTCGCTCTCCCCCCCAACTCGCTCTCCCCCCAACTCGCTCTTCCCCCCCACTCGCGCACCCCCCCACTCTCTCTTCCCCCTCACTCGCTCTCTCCCGCATTCGCTCTTCCTCCCCCACTCACTCTCCCCCACTCGCTCTCCCCCCCACTCGCTCTCCCCCCACTCGCTCTCCCCCCCACCCTCGCTCTCCCCCCCCATTCGGTCTCCCCGACACTCGCTCTCCCCCCCACTCGCTCTCCCCCACACTCGCTCTCCCCCCCCCACTCGCGCAACGCCCATTCTCTCTTCCCCCACACTCGCTCTCTCCCGCATTCGCCCCCCCCCCACTCGCGCTCCCCCCACTCGCCCTCCCCACTCACTCTCCCCCCCAATCGCTTCCCCCCCACTCACTCTCCCCCCACTCGCTGCCCCCCACTCGCTCTCCCCCCCCACCCGCTCACCCCCCACTCGCTCTTCCCCCACAAACGCCCTCCCCCCCACTCGATCTCCCCCCCACTCGCGCTCCCCCCCCACTCGCTCTCCTCCCCCCTTCGCTCTCCCCCCCATTCGCTCTCCCCCCCCCACTCGCTCTCCCCCCCCACTCACTCTCCCCCCCAATCGCACTCCCCCACTCGCTCTCCCCCCACTCTCTCTCTCCCCCATTCGCTCTCCCCTGCCTGCTCGCTCTCCCCCCCACTCGCTCTCTCCGCCACTCACTCTCCCCCCCCACCCTCTTCCCCCACACGCTCTCCTCCCCCACTCGCTCTCACCCCCCCACTCGCTCTCCCCCCACACTCGCTCGCCCCGCCACTCGCTCGCCCCCCACTCGCTCTACCCCCCACTCGCTCTACCCCCCATTCGCTCTACCCCCCACTCACTCTCCCCTCCAACTCGCTCTCCCCTCCCACTCGCTCTCCCCCCCACTCGCTCTACCCCCCACTCGCTCTCACCCGACTCGCTCTCCCCCCAACTCGCTCTCCCCCCAACTCGCTCTCCCCCCCACTTGCTCTCCTCCCCCAGTCGCTCTCCCCCCCACTCGCTCTCCCCCCACTCGCTCTCCCCCCCACTCGCTCTCTCCCCCCACTCGCTATCCCCCCCACTCCCACTCCCCCCACACTCGCTCTCCCCCTCACTCGCTCTCCCCCCCACTCGCTCTCCCCCCACTCGCTCTGCCCCCCACTCGCTCCCCCCACTCACTCTTCCCCCACTTGCTCTCTCCCCCACTCGCTTCCCCCCCCCACTCGCTATCCCCCCCACTCGCTCTCCTCCCCCACTCGCTCTCCCCCCCCACTCGCTCTGCCCACCACTCGCTCCCCCCATTCTCGCTCTTCCCCCACTCGCTCTCTCCCCCACTCGCTTCCCCCCCACTCGCTATCCCCCCCCACTCGCTATCCCCCCCCACTCGCTCTCCCCCCCACTCGCTCTCCCCCCACTCGCTCTCCCCCCCACTCGCTCTCCCCCCCCATTCGGTCTCCCCGACACTCGCTCTCCCCCCCACTCGCTCTCCCCCACACTCGCTCTCCCCCCCCACTCGCGCAACGCCCATTCTCTCTTCCCCCACACTCGCTCTCTCCCGCATTCGCCCCCCCCCACTCGCGCTCCCCCCACTCGCCCTCCCCACTCACTCTCCCCCCCCAATCGCTTCCCCCCCACTCACTCTCCCCCCACTCGCTGCCCCCCACTCGCTCTCCCCCCCCACCCGCTCACCCCCCACTCGCTCTTCCCCCACAAACGCCCTCCCCCCCACTCGATCTCCCCCCCACTCGCGCTCCCCCCCACTCGCTCTCCTCCCCCCTTCGCTCTCCCCCCCATTCGCTCTCCCCCCCCCACTCGCTCTCCCCCCCCCACTCACTCTCCCCCCCAATCGCACTCCCCCACTCGCTCTCCCCCCACTCTCTCTCTCCCCCATTCGCTCTCCCCTGCCTGCTCGCTCTCCCCCCCCACTCGCTCTCTCCGCCACTCACTCTCCCCCCCACCCTCTTCCCCCACACGCTCTCCTCCCCCACTCGCTCTCACCCCCCCACTCGCTCTCCCCCCACACTCGCTCGCCCCGCCACTCGCTCGCCGCCCACTCGCTCTACCCCCCACTCGCTCTACCCCCCATTCGCTCTACCCCCCACTCACTCTCCCCTCCAACTCGCTCTCCCCTCCCACTCGCTCTCCCCCCCACTCGCTCTACCCCCCACTCGCTCTCACCCGACTCGCTCTCCCCCCAACTCGCTCTCCCCCCAACTCGCTCTCCCCCCCACTTGCTCTCCTCCCCCAGTCGCTCTCCCCCCCACTCGCTCTCCCCCCACTCGCTCTCCCCCCCACTCGCTCTCTCCCCCCACTCGCTATCCCCCCCACTCCCTCTCCCCCCACACTCGCTCTCCCCCTCACTCGCTCTCCCCCCCCACTCGCTCTCCCCCCACTCGCTCTGCCCCCCACTCGCTCCCCCCACTCACTCTTCCCCCACTTGCTCTCTCCCCCACTCGCTTCCCCCCCCCACTCGCTATCCCCCCCACTCGCTCTCCTCCCCCACTCGCTCTCCCCCCCACTCGCTCTGCCCACCACTCGCTCCCCCCATTCTCGCTCTTCCCCCACTCGCTCTCTCCCCCACTCGCTTCCCCCCCACTCGCTATCCCCCCCCACTCGCTATCCCCCCCCCACTCGCTCTCCCCCCCACTCGCTCTCCCCCCCACTCGCTCTCCCCCCACCACTCGCTCATCCCCCCACTCGCTCCCCCCATACTCGCTCTTCCCCCACTCGCTCTCTCCCCCACTCGCTTCCCCCCCACTCGCTCTCCCCCCCCACTCGCTCCCCCCCCACTCGCTCTCCCCCCCAACTCACTCTCCCCTCCACTCGCTCTTCCCCCCACTCGCTCTCCCCCCACTCGCTCTCCCCCCACTCGGTCTCCCCCAACTCGGTCTCGCCCCCACTCGCTCTTCGCCCCCACTCGCTCTCCCCCCCCACTCGCTTTCCCCCCACTCGCTTCCCCCCCACTCACTCTCCCCCCACTCGCTGTCCCCCAATCGCTCTCCCCCCCCCCACCTGCTCCCCCCCACTCGCTCTCCCCCCCAACTCGCTCTCCCCTCCACTCGCTCTCCCCCCCCACTTGCTCTCCTCCCCCAGTCGCTCTCCCCCACACTCGCTCTCCCCCCACTCGCTCTCCCCCCCACTCGCTCTCTCCCCCCACTCGCTATCCCCCCCACTCCCTCTCCCCCCACACTCGCTCTCCCCCTCACTCGCTCTCCCCCCCCACTCGCTCTCCCCCCCACTCGCTCTGCCCCCCACTCGCTCCCCCCCACTCACTCTTCCCCCACTTGCTCTCTCCCCCACTCGCTTCCCCCCCCCTACTCGCTATCCCCCCCCACCCGCTCACCCCCCACTCGCTCTTCCCCCACAAACGCCCTCCCCCCCACTCGATCTCCCCCCCACTCGCGCTCCCCCCCCACTCGCTCTCCTCCCCCCTTCGCTCTCCCCCCCCATTCGCTCTCCCCCCCCCCACTCGCTCTCCCCCCCCACTCACTCTCCCCCCCCAATCGCACTCCCCCACTCGCTCTCCCCCCACTCTCTCTCTCCCCCATTCGCTCTCCCCTGCCTGCTCGCTCTCCCCCCCACTCGCTCTCTCCGCCACTCACTCTCCCCCCCACCCTCTTCCCCCACACGCTCTCCTCCCCCACTCGCTCTCACCCCCCCACTCGCTCTCCCCCCACACTCGCTCGCCCCGCCACTCGCTCGCCGCCCACTCGCTCTAACCCCCCACTCGCTCTACCCCCCATTCGCTCTACCCCCCACTCACTCTCCCCTCCAACTCGCTCTCCCCTCCCACTCGCTCTCCCCCCCACTCGCTCTACCCCCCACTCGCTCTCACCCGACTCGCTCTCCCCCCAACTCGCTCTCCCCCCAACTCGCTCTCCCCCCCACTTGCTCTCCTCCCCCAGTCGCTCTCCCCCCCACTCGCTCTCCCCCCCACTCGCTCTCCCCCCCACTCGCTCTCTCCCCCCACTCGCTATCCCCCCCACTCCCTCTCCCCCCACACTCGCTCTCCCCCCTCACTCGCTCTCCCCCCCCACTCGCTCTCCCCCCCACTCGCTCTGCCCCCCACTCGCTCCCCCCACTCACTCTTCCCCCACTTGCTCTCTCCCCCACTCGCTTCCCCCCCCCACTCGCTATCCCCCCCACTCGCTCTCCTCCCCCACTCGCTCTCCCCCCCACTCGCTCTGCCCACCACTCGCTCCCCCCATTCTCGCTCTTCCCCCACTCGCTCTCTCCCCCACTCGCTTCCCCCCCACTCGCTATCCCCCCCCACTCGCTATCCCCCCCCCCACTCGCTCTCCCCCCCACTCGCTCTCCCCCCCACTCGCTCTCCCCCCACCACTCGCTCATCCCCCCACTCGCTCCCCCCATACTCGCTCTTCCCCCACTCGCTCTCTCCCCCACTCGCTTCCCCCCCACTCGCTCTCCCCCCCCCACTCGCTCCCCCCCCCACTCGCTCTCCCCCCCAACTCACTCTCCCCTCCACTCGCTCTTCCCCCCACTCGCTCTCCCCCCACTCGCTCTCCCCCCACTCGGTCTCCCCCAACTCGGTCTCGCCCCCACTCGCTCTTCGCCCCCACTCGCTCTCCCCCCCCACTCGCTTTCCCCCCACTCGCTTCCCCCCCACTCACTCTCCCCCCACTCGCTGTCCCCCAATCGCTCTCCCCCCCCCACCTGCTCCCCCCCACTCGCTCTCCCCCCCCAACTCGCTCTCCCCTCCACTCGCTCTCCCCCCCACTTGCTCTCCTCCCCCAGTCGCTCTCCCCCCACACTCGCTCTCCCCCCCACTCGCTCTCCCCCCCACTCGCTCTCTCCCCCCACTCGCTATCCCCCCCACTCCCTCTCCCCCCACACTCGCTCTCCCCCTCACTCGCTCTCCCCCCCACTCGCTCTCCCCCCCACTCGCTCTGCCCCCCACTCGCTCCCCCCCCACTCACTCTTCCCCCACTTGCTCTCTCCCCCACTCGCTTCCCCCCCCCTACTCGCTATCCCCCCCACTCGCTATCCCCCCCACTCGCTCTCCCCCCCACTTGCTCTTCTCCCCCACTCGCTCTCCCCCCCACTCGCTCTGCCCACCATTCGCTCCCCCCATACTCGCTCTTCCCCCACTTGCTCTCTCCCCCACTCGCTTCCCCCCCCTACTCGCTATCCCCCCCACTCGCTCTCCCCCCCCACTTGCTCTTCTCCCCCACTCGCTCTCCCCCCCACTCGCTCTGCCCACCACTCGCTCCCCCCATACTCGCTCTTCCCCCACTCGCTCTCTCCCCCACTCGCTTCCCCCCCACTCGCTATCCCCCCCCACTCGCTCTCTCCCCCACTCGCTTCCCCCCCACTCGCTCTCCCCCCCCCACTCGCTCTCCCCCCCCACTCGCTCTCCCCCCACTCGCTCTCCCCCCACCACTCTCTCTGCCCCCCACTCGCTCCCCCCATACACGCTCTTCACCCACTCGCTCTCTCCCCCACTCGCTTCCCCCCCACTCGCTCTCCCCCCCCACTCGCTCTCCCCCCCCACTCGCTCTCCTCTCCCACTCGCTCTCCTCCCCCACTCGCTCTCCTCCCCCACTCGCTTTCCACCCCACTCGCTCTCCCCCCCACTCGCTCTCCCCCCACTATCTTCCCCCCCAAACGCACTCCCCCCCCCACTCGAACTCCCCCCCACTTGCTCTCCCCCCGCACTCGCTCTCCCCCCCTCGCTCTTCCCCCACCACTCGCTCTTTCCACCCACTTGCTCGTCCCCCCCACTCGCGCACCCCCCACTCTCTCTTCCCCCTCACTCGCTCTCTCCCGCATTCTCTCTCCCCCCCCACTCACTCTCCCCCACTCGCTCTCCCCCCCCACTCGCTCTCCCCTCCACTCGCTCTCCCCTCCACTCGTTCTCCCCTCCACTCGCTCTCCCCCACACTCGCTCTCCCCCTCCCACTCTCGCAACGCCCACTCTCTCTTCCCCCCCACTCGCCCTCCCCACTCACTCTCCCCCCCCCACTCGCTTCCGCCCCCCACTCACTCTCCCCCTACTCGCTGCCGCCCACTCGCTCTCCCCCCCCCCCCACCCGCTCCCCCCCCCCCACTCGCTCTCCCCCCCAACTCACTCTCCCCTCCACTCGCTCTTCCCCCCACTCGCTCTCCCCCACTCGCTCTCCCCCCCACTCGGTCTCCCCCAACTCGGTCTCGCCCCCACTCGCTCTTCGCCCCCACTCGCTCTCCCCCCCACTCGCTCTCCCCCCCCACTCGCTCTCCCCCCACTCGCTTCCCCCCCACACGCTCTCCCCCCCACTCGCTCTACCCCCCACTCGCTCTCCCCTCCAACTCGCTCTCCCCTCCCACTCGCTCTCCCCCCCCACTCGCTCTGCCCCCACTCGCTCTCACCCCACTCGCTCTCCCCCCATTCGCTCTCCCCCCCAATTCCCTCTCCCCCCAACTCGCGCTCCCCCCCCACTCGCTCTCCCCCCCCACTCGCTCTCCCCCTCGCTCTTCCCCCACCACTCGCTCTTCCCCCCACTCGCTCTTCCCCCACACTTGCGCACCCCCCACTCTCTCTTCCCCCTCACTCGCTCTCCCCCCTCGCTCTTCCCCCCCACTCGCTCTCCCCCCCACTCGCTTCCCCCCACTCGCTCTCCCCCCCAACTCGCTCTCCCCCCAACTCGCGCTCCCCCCCACTCGCTCTCCCCCCCGCACTCGCTCTCCCCCCTCGCTCTTCCCCCACCACTCGCTCTTTCCACCCACTTGCTCGTCCCCCCCACTCGCGCACCCCCCACTCTCTCTTCCCCCTCACTCGCTCTCTCCCGCATTCTCTCTCCCCCCCCCACTCACTCTCCCCCACTCGCTCTCCCCCCCACTCGCTCTCCCCTCCACTCGCTCTCCCCTCCACTCGCTCTCCCCCACACTCGCTCTCCCCCCCCCCACTCGCGCAACGCCCACTCTCTCTTCCCCCCCACTCGCTCTCTCCCGCATTCGCCTCCCCACTCGCGCTACCCCCCACTCGCCGTCCCCACTCACTCTCCCCCCCCACTCGCTTCCGCCCCCCACTCACTCTCCCCCTACTCGCTGCCGCCCACTCGCTCTCCCCCCCCCACCCGCTCCCCCCCCACTCGCTCTCCCCCCCAACTCACTCTCCCCTCCACTCGCTCTTCCCCCCACTCGCTCTCCCCCCACTCGCTCTCCCCCCACTCGGTCTCCCCCCACTCGGTCTCGCCCCCACTCGCTCTTCGCCCCCACTCGCTCTCCCCCCCCACTCGCTCTCCCCCCACTCGCTTCCCCCCCCACTCACTCTCCCCCCACTCGCTGTCCCCCAATCGCTCTCCCCCCCCACCTGCTCCCCCCCACTCGCTCTCCCCCCACTCGCTCTCCCCCCCAACTCGCTCTCCCCTCCACTCGCTCTCCCCCCCCACTTGCTCTCCTCCACCAGTCGCTCTCCCCCACACTCGCTCTCCCCCCACTCGCTCTCCCCCCCACTCGCTCTCTCCCCCCACTCGCTATCCCCCCCACTCCCTCTCCCCCCACACTCGCTCTCCCCCTCACTCGCTCTCCCCCCCACTCGCTCTCCCCCCCACTCGCTCTGCCCCCCACTCGCTCCCCCCGACTCACTCTTCCCCCACTTGCTCTCTCCCCCACTCGCTTCCCCCCCCCACTCGCTATCCCCCCCACTCGCTCTCCCCCCCACTTGCTCTTCTCCCCCACTCGCTCTCCCCCCCCACTCGCTCTGCCCACCATTCGCTCCCCCCATACTCGCTCTTCCCCCACTCGCTCTCTCCCCCACTCGCTTCCCCCCCACTCGCTATCCCCCACCACTCGCTCTCCCCCCCCACTCGCTCTCCCCCCCACTCGCTCTCCCCCCACCACTCGCTCATCCCCCCACTCGCTCCCCCCATGCTCTCTCTTCCCCCACTCGCTCTCTCCCCCACTCGCTTCCCCCCCACTCGCTCTCCCCCCCCCACTCGCTCTCCCCCCCCCACTCGCTCTCCCCCCACTCGCTCTCCCCCCACCACTCGCTCTGCCCCCCACTCGCTCCCCCCATACACGCTCTTCACCCACTCGCTCTCTCCCCCACTCGCTTCCCCCCACTCGCTCTCCCCCCCACTCGCTCTCCCCCCCACTCGCTCTCCTCCCCCACTCGCTCTCCTCCCCCACTCGCTCTCCTCCCCCACTCGCTTTCCACCCCACTCGCTCTCCCCCCCACTCGCTCTCCCCCCACTATCTTCCCCCCCAAACGCTCTCCCCCCCCACTCGAACTCCCCCCCACTTGCTCTCCCCCGCACTCGCTTTCCCCCCTCGCTCTTCCCCCACCACTCGCTCTTTCCACCCACTTGCTCAGCCCCCCCCACTCGCGCACCCCCCACTCTCTCTTCCCCCTCACTCGCTCTCTCCCGCATTCTCTCTCCCCCCCCACTCACTCTCCCCCACTCGCTCACCCCCCCACTCGCTCTCCCCTCCACTCGCTCTCCCCTCCACTCGCTCTCCCCTCCACTCGCTCTCCCCCACACTCGCTCTCCCCTCCCACTCGCGCAACGCCAACTCTCTCTTCCCCCCCACTCGCTCTCTCCCGCAATCGGCCCCCACTCGCGCTACCCCCCACTCGCCCTCCCCACTCGCTCTCCACCCCCCCACCCGCTCCCCCCCCCCACTCGCTCTCCCCCCCAACTCACTCTCCCCTCCACTCGCTCTTCCCCCCACTCGCTCTCCCCCCCACTCGCTCTCCCCCCACTCGGTCTCCCCCAACTCGGTCTCGCCCCCACTCGCTCTTCGCCCCCACTCGCTCTCCCCCCCACTCGCTCTCCCCCCCACTCGCTCGCCCCCCCACTCGCTCTCCCCCCACACGCCCTCCCCACTCACTCTCCCCCCACTCGCTTCCCCCCCACTCACTCTCCCCCCACCCGCTGTCCCCCAATCGCTCTCCCCCCCACCTGCTCCCCCCCACTCGCTCTCCCCCCCACTCGCTCTCCCCCCCAATTCGCTCTCCCCTCCACTCGCTCTCCCCCCCACTTGCTCTTCTCCCCCAGTCGCTCTCCCCCCCCACTCGCTCTCCCCCCACTCGCTCTCCCCCCCACTCGCTCTCTCCCCCCACTCGCTATCCCCCCCACTCCCTCTCCCCCCACACTCGCTCTCCCCCTCACTCGCTCTCCCCCCCACTCGCTCTCCCCCCCCACTCGCTCTGCCCCCCACTCGCTCCCCCCACTCACTCTTCCCCCACTTGCTCTCTCCCCCACTCGCTTCCCCCCCCACTCGCTCTCCCCCCCACTCGCTCTCCCCCCCACTCGCTCTCCTCCCCCACTCGCTCTCCCCCCCACTCGCTCTGCCCACCACTCGCTCCCCCCATACTCGCTCTTCCCCCACTCGCTCTCTCCCCCACTCGCTTCCCCCCCACTCGCTATCCCCCCCCCACTCGCTCTCCCCCCCACTCGCTCTCCCCCCCCACTCGCTCTCCCCCCACCACTCGCTCATCCCCCCACTCGCTCCCCCCATACTCGCTCTTCCCCCACTCGCTCTCTCCCCCACTCGCTTCCCCCCCCACTCGCTCTCCCCCCCCACTCGCTCCCCCCCCACTCGCTCTCCCCCCCAACTCACTCTCCCCTCCACTCGCTCTTCCCCCCACTCGCTCTCCCCCCACTCGCTCTCCCCCCACTCGGTCTCCCCCAACTCGGTCTCGCCCCCACTCGCTCTTCGCCCCCACTCGCTCTCCCCCCCCACTCGCTCTCCCCCCACTCGCTTCCCCCCCACTCACTCTCCCCCCACTCGCTGTCCCCCAATCGCTCTCCTCCCCCACTCGCTCTCCCCCCCACTCGCTCTCCCCCCCACTCGCTCTCCCCCCCAACTCGCTCTCCCCTCCACTCGCTCTCCCCCCCACTTGCTCTCCTCCCCCAGTCGCTCTCCCCCACACTCGCTCTCCCCCCCACTCGCTCTCCCCCCCACTCGCTCTCTCCCCCCACTCGCTATCCCCCCCACTCCCTCTCCCCCCACACTCGCCCTCCCCCTCACTCGCTCTCCCCCCCACTCGCTCTCCCCCCCCACTCGCTCTGCCCCCCACTCGCTCCCCCCCACTCACTCTTCCCCCACTTGCTCTCTCCCCCACTCGCTTCCCCCCCCCACTCGCTATCCCCCCCACTCGCTCTCCCCCCCCACTTGCTCTTCTCCCCCACTCGCTCTCCCCCCCCACTCGCTCTGCCCACCATTCGCTCCCCCCATACTCGCTCTTCCCCCACTCGCTCTCTCCCCCACTCGCTTCCCCCCACTCGCTATCCCCCCCCCACTCGCTCTCCCCCCCCCACTCGCTCTCCCCCCCACTCGCTCTCCCCCCACCACTCGCTCATCCCCCCACTCGCTTCCCCCCCACTCGCTCTCCCCCCCCCACTCGCTCTCCCCCCCACTCGCTCTCCCCCCACTCGCTCTCCCCCCACCACTCGCTCTGCCCCCCACTCGCTCCCCCCATACACGCTCTTCACCCACTCGCTCTCTCCCCCACTCGCTTCCCCCCCACTCGCTCTCCCCCCCACTCGCTCTCCCCCCCACTCGCTCTCCTCCCCCACTCGCTCTCCTCCCCCACTCGCTCTCCTCCCCCACTCACTTTCCACCCCACTCGCTCTCCCCCCCCACTCGCTCTCCCCCCACTATCTTCCCCCCCCAAACGCTCTCCCCCCCACTCGAACTCCCCCCCCACTTGCTCTCCCCCCGCACTCGCTCTCCCCCCTCGCTCTTCCCCCACCACTCGCTCTTTCCACCCCACTTACTCGCCCCCCCCACTCGCGCACCCCCCACTCTCTCTCCCCCCCACTCACTCTCCCCCACTCGCTCACCCCCCCACTCGCTCTCACCCTCCACTCGCTCTCCCCTCCACTCGCTCTCCCCCACACTCGCTCTCCCCTCCCACTCGCGCAACGCCAACTCTCTCTTCCCCCCCACTCGCTCTCTCCCGCAATCGCCCCCCACTCGCGCTACCCCCCACTCGCCCTCCCCACTCGCTCTCCACCCCCCCACCCGCTCCCCCCCCCACTCGCTCTCCCCCCCAACTCACTCTCCCCTCCACTCGCTCTTCCCCCCACTCGCTCTCCCCCCACTCGCTCTCCCCCCACTCGGTCTCCCCCAACTCGGTCTCGCCCCCACTCGCTCTTCGCCCCCACTCGCTCTCCCCCCCACTCGCTCTCCCCCCCACTCGCTCGCCCCCCCCACTCGCTCTCCCCCCCACACGCCCTCCCCACTCACTCTCCCCCCACTCGCTTCCCCCCCACTCACTCTCCCCCCACTCGCTGTCCCCCCAATCGCTCTCCCCCCCACCTGCTCCCCCCCCACTCGCTCTCCCCCCCACTCGCTCTCCCCCCCAATTCGCTCTCCCCTCCACTCGCTCTCCCCCCCACTTGCTCTCCTCCCCCAGTCGCTCTCCCCCCCACTCGCTCTCCCCCCCTCGCTCTCCCCCCCCACTCGCTCTCTCCCCCCACTCGCTATCCCCCCCACTCCCTCTCCCCCCACACTCGCTCTCCCCCCTCACTCGCTCTCCCCCCCACTCGCTCTCCCCCCCCACTCGCTCTGCCCCCCACTCGCTCCCCCCACTCACTCTTCCCCCCACTTGCTCTCTCCCCCACTCGCTTCCCCCCCCCACTCGCTCTCCCCCCCACTCGCTCTCCCCCCCACTCGCTCTCCTCCCCCACTCGCTCTCCCCCCCACTCGCTCTGCCCACCACTCGCTCCCCCCATACTCGCTCTTCCCCCACTCGCTCTCTCCCCCACTCGCTTCCCCCCCACTCGCTATCCCCCCCCACTCGCTCTCCCCCCCCACTCGCTCTCCCCCCCACTCGCTCTCCCCCCACCACTCGCTCATCCCCCCACTCGCTCCCCCCATACTCGCTCTTCCCCCACTCGCTCTCTCCCCCCACTCGCTTCCCCCCCACTCGCTCTCCCCCCCCACTCGCTCCCCCCCCACTCGCTCTCCCCCCCAACTCACTCTCCCCCTCCACTCGCTCTTCCCCCCACTCGCTCTCCCCCCACTCGCTCTCCCCCCACTCGGTCTCCCCCAACTCGGTCTCGCCCCCACTCGCTCTTCGCCCCCACTCGCTCTCCCCCCCCACTCGCTCTCCCCCCACTCGCTTCCCCCCCACTCACTCTCCCCCCACTCGCTGTCCCCCAATCGCTCTCCTCCCCCACTCGCTCTCCCCCCCACTCGCTCTCCCCCCCACTCGCTCTCCCCCCCAACTCGCTCTCCCCTCCACTCGCTCTCCCCCCCACTTGCTCTCCTCCCCCAGTCGCTCTCCCCCACCACTCGCTCTCCCCCCACTCGCTCTCCCCCCCACTCGCTCTCTCCCCCCACTCGCTATCCCCCCCACCTCCCTCTCCCCCCACACTCGCCCTCCCCCTCACTCGCTCTCCCCCCCACTCCTCTCCCCCCCACTCGCTCTGCCCCCCAGTCGCTCCCCCCCACTCACTCTTCCCCCACTTGCTCTCTCCCCCACTCGCTTCCCCCCCCCCACTCGCTATCCCCCCCCACTCGCTCTCCCCCCCCCACTTGCTCTTCTCCCCCACTCGCTCTCCCCCCCCACTCGCTCTGCCCACCATTCGCTCCCCCCATACTCGCTCTTCCCCCACTCGCTCTCTCCCCCACTCGCTTCCCCCCCACTCGCTATCCCCCCCCACTCGCTCTCCCCCCCCACTCGCCTCTCCCCCCCCACTCGCTCTCCCCCCACCACTCGCTCATCCCCCCCACTCGCTCCCCCCATACTCTCTCTTCCCCCACTCGCTCTCTCCCCCACTTCGCTTCCCCCCCACTCGCTCTCCCCCCCCCACTTGCTCTCCCCCCCCCACTCGCTCCCCCCATACACGCTCTTCACCCACTCGCTCTCTCCCCACTCGCTTCCCCCCACTCGCTCTCCCCCCCACTCGCTCTCCCCCCCACTCGCTCTCCTCCCCCACTCGCTCTCCTCCCCCACTCGCTCTCCTCCCCCACTCACTTTCCACCCCACTCGCTCTCCCCCCCCACTCGCTCTCCCCCCACTATCTTCCCCCCCAAACGCTCTCCCCCCCACTCGAACTCCCCCCCACTTGCTCTCCCCCCGCACTCGCTCTCCCCCCTCGCTCTTCCCCCACCACTCGCTCTTTCCACCCACTTACTCGTCCCCCCCACTCGCGCACCCCCCACTCTCTCTTCCCCCTCACTCGCTCTCTCCCGCATTCTCTCTCCCCCCCACTCACTCTCCCCCACTCGCTCTCCCCCCGCCACTCGCTCTCCCCTCCACTCGCTCTCCCCTCCACTCGCTCTCCCCCACACTCGCTCTCCCCTCCCACTCGCGCAACGCCCACTCTCTCTTCCCCCCGACTCGCTCTCTCCCGCAATCGCCCCCCACTCGCGCTACCCCCCACTCGCCCTCCCCCACTCACTCTCCCCCCCCACTCGCTTCCGCCCCCCCACTCACTCTCCCCCTACTCGCTGCCCCCCACTCGCTCTCCCCCCCACTCGCTCTCCCCCCACCACTCGCTCATCCCCCCACTCGCTCCCCCCATACTCGCTCTTCCCCCACTCGCTCTCTCCCCCACTCGCTTCCCCCCCACTCGCTCTCCCCCCCCACTCGCTCCCCCCCCCACTCGCTCTCCCCCCCAACTCACTCTCCCCTCCACTCGCTCTTCCCCCCACTCGCTCTCCCCCCACTCGCTCTCCCCGCACTCGGTCTCCCCCAACTCGGTCTCGCCCCCACTCGCTCTTCGCCCCCACTCGCTCTCCCCCCCCACTCACTCTCCCCCCCACTCGCTTCCCCCCCACTCACTCTCCCCCCACTCGCTGTCCCCCAATCGCTCTCCTCCCCCACTCGCTCTCCGCCCCCCACTCGCTCTCCCCCCCACTCGCTCTCCCCCCCCAACTCGCTCTCACCCTCCACTCGCTCTCCCCCCCACTTGCTCTCCTCCCCCAGTCGCTCTCCCCCACACTCGCTCTCCCCCCACTCGCTCTCCCCCCCCACTCGCTCTCTCCCCCCACTCGCTATCCCCCCCACTCCCTCTCCCCCCACACTCGCCCTCCCCCTCACTCGCTCTCCCCCCCCACTCGCTCTCCCCCCCCACTCGCTCTGCCCCCCACTCGCTCCCCCCCACTCACTCTTCCCCCACTTGCTCTCTCCCCCACTCGCTTCCCCCCCCCACTCGCTATCCCCCCCACTCGCTCTCCCCCCCCACTTGCTCTTCTCCCCCACTCGCTCTCCCCCCCACTCGCTCTGCCCACCATTCGCTCCCCCCATACTCGCTCTTCCCCCACTCGCTCTCTCCCCCACTCGCTTCCCCCCCCACTCGCTATCCCCCCCCACTCGCTGTCCCCCCCCCACTCGCTCTCCCCCCCACTCGCTCTCCCCCCACCACTCGCTCATCCCCCCACTCGCTCCCCCCATACTCTCTCTTCCCCCACTCGCTCTCTCCCCCACTCGCTTCCCCCCCACTCGCTCTCCCCCCCCACTCGCTCTCCCCCCCCACTCGCTCTCCCCCCACTCGCTCTCCCCCCACCACTCGCTCTGCCCCCCACTCGCTCCCCCCATTCACGCTCTTCACCCACTCGCTCTCTCCCCCACTCGCTTCCCCCCCCACTCGCTCTCCCCCCCCACTCGCTCTCCCCCCCACTCGCTCTCCTCCCCCACTCGCTCTCCTCCCCCACTCACTTTCCACCCCACTCGCTCTCCCCCCCCCACTCGCTCTCCCCCCCACTATCTTCCCCCCCAAACGCTCTCCCCCCCACTCGAACTCCCCCCCACTTGCTCTCCCCCCTCGCTCTTCCCCCACCACTCGCTCTTTCCACCCACTTACTCGTCCCCCCCCACTCGCGCACCCCCCACTCTCTCTTCCCCCTCACTCGCTCTCTCCCGCATTCTCTCTCCCCCCCACTCACTCTCCCCCCACTCGCTCTCCCCCCCACTCCGCTCTCCCCTCCACTCGCTCTCCCCCTCCACTCGCTCTCCCCCACACTCGCTCTCCCCTCCCACTCGCGCAACGCCCACTCTCTCTTCCCCCCGACTCGCTCTCTCCCGCAATCGCCCCCCACTCGCGCTACCCCCCACTCGCCCTCCCCACTCACTCTCCCCCCCCCACTCGCTTCCGCCCCCCACTCACTCTCCCCCTACTCGCTGCCGCCCACTTCGCTCTCCCCCCCCCCACCCGCTCCCCCCCCCACTCGCTCTCCCCCCCAACTCACTCTCCCCTCCACTCGCTCTTCCCCCCACTCGCTCTCCCCCCACTCGCTCTCCCCCCCCACTCGCTCTCCCCCCACTCGGTCTCCCCCAACTCGGTCTCGCCCCCCACTCGCTCTTCGCCCCCACTCGCTCTCCCCCCCCACTCGCTCTCCCCCCCCACTCGCTCTCCCCCCCCGCTCGCTCTCCCCCCCACTCGCTCTCCCCCCACACGCCCTCCCCACTCACTCTCCCCCCACTCGCTTCCCCCCCACTCACTCTCCCCCCACTCGCTGTCCCCCAATCGCTCTCCCCCCCACCTGCTCCCCCCCACTCGCTCTCCCCCCCACTCGCTCTCCCCCCCAATTCGCTCTCCCCTCCACTCGCTCTCCCCCCCACTTGCTCTCCTCCCCCAGTCGCTCTCCCCCCCACTCGCTCTCCCCCCACTCGCTCTCCCCCCCCACTCGCTCTCTCCCCCCACTCGCTATCCCCCCCACTCCCTCTCCCCCCACACTCGCTCTCCCCCCTCACTCGCTCTCCCCCCCACTCGCTCTCCCCCCCCACTCGCTCTGCCCCCCCACTCGCTCCCCCCACTCACTCTTCCCCCACTTGCTCTCTCCCCCACTCGCTTCCCCCCCCACTCGCTATCCCCCCCCCACTCGCTCTCCCCCCCACTCGCTCTCCTCCCCCACTCGCTCTCCCCCCACTCGCTCTGCCCACCACTCGCTCCCCCCATACTCGCTCTTCCCCCACTCGCTCTCTCCCCCACTCGCTTCCCCCCCACTCGCTATCCCCCCCCACTCGCTCTCCCCCCCCACTCGCTCTCCCCCCCACTCGCTCTCCCCCCCACCACTCGCTCATCCCCCCACTCGCTCCCCCCATACTCGCTCTTCCCCCACTCGCTCTCTACCCCACTCGCTTCCCCCCCCACTCGCTCTCCCCCCCCCACTCGCTCTCCCCCCACTCGCTCTCCCCCCCACTCGCTCTCCCCCCCACCACTCGCTCTGCCCCCCACTCGCTCCCCCCACACACGCTCTTCACCCACTCGCTCTCTCCCCCACTCGCTTCCCCCCCACTCGCTCTCCCCCCCCACTCGCTCTCTCCCGCATTCGCCCCCCCCCACTCGCGCTACCCCCCACTCGCCCTCCCCACTCACTCTCCCCCCCACTCGCTTCCCCCCCACTCACTCTCCCCCACTCGCTGACCCCCACTCGCTCTCCCCGCCCACCCGCTCCCCCCCCACTCGCTCTCCCCCCCCAACTCACTCTCCCCTCCACTCGCTCTCCCCCACTCGCTTTCCCCCCCACTCGCTCTCCCCCCCCACTCGCTCTCCGCCCCACTCTCTTCCCCCCCAAACGCTCTCCCCCCCACTCGAACTCCCCCCCACTCGCTCTCCCCCCCCACTCGCTCTCCTCCCCCCTTCGCTCTCCCCCCCCATTCGCTCTGCCCCCCAACCCGCTCTCCCCCCCCACTCGCTCTCTCCCCCAATCGCACTCCCCCACTCGATCTCCCCCCACTCTCTCTCCCCCACTCGATCTCCCCTGCCTGCTCGCTCTCCCCCCCACTCGCTCTCTCCGCCACTCACTCTCCCCCCCACCCTCTTCCCCCCCACACGCTCTCCACCCCCACTCGCTCTCACCCCCCCACTCGCTCTCCCCCCCCACTCGCTCGCCCCCCACTCGCTCTACCCCCCACTTGCTCTACCCCCCACTCGCTCTCCCCTCCAACTCGCTCTCCCCTCCCACTCGCTCTCCGCCCCACTCGCTCTACCCCCCACTCGCTCTCACCCCACTCGCTCTCCCCCCATTCGCTCTGCCCCCCCAATTCGCTCTCCCCCCAACTCTCTCTCCCCCCCCACTCGCTCTCCCCCCCCCCCTCTCGCCCTCCCCCCTCGCTCTTCCCCCACCACTCGCTCTTTCCCCCCACTCGCTCTTCCCCCCCACTTGCGCACCCCCCACTCTCTTTTCCCCCTCACTCGCTCTCTCCCGTATTCGCTCTCCCCCCACTCGCTCTCCCCCCCCACTCGCTCTCCCCCCACTCGCTCTCCCCCCCACTCACTCTCCCCCCCACTCGCTCTCCCCCCCCACTCGCTCTCCCCCCCCAACTCGCTCTCCCCCCAACTCGCTCTTCCCCCCCACTCGCGCACCCCCCACTCTCTCTTCCCCCTCACTCGCTCTCTCCCGCATTCGCTCTTCCTCCCCCACTCACTCTCCCCCACTCGCTCTCCCCCCCACTCGCTCTCCCCCCACTCGCTCTCCCCCCCACTCGCTCTCCCCCCCCATTCGGTCTCCCCGACACTCGCTCTCCCCCCCCACTCGCTCTCCCCCACACTCGCTCTCCCCCCCCACTCGCGCAACGCCCATTCTCTCTTCCCCCACACTCGCTCTCTCCCGCATTCGCCCCCCCCCACTCGCGCTCCCCCCACTCGCCCTCCCCACTCACTCCCCCCCCCCAATCGCTTCCCCCCCACTCACTCTCCCCCCACTCGCTGCCCCCCACTCGCTCTCCCCCCCCCACCCGCTCACCCCCCACTCGCTCTTACCCCACAAACGCCCTCCCCCCCCCTCGCTCTCTCCGCCACTCACTCTCCCCCCCCACCCTCTTCCCCCCCACACGCTCTCCACCCCCACTCGCTCTCACCCCCCCACTCGCTCTCCCCCCCCACTCGCTCGCCCCCCACTCGCTCTACCCCCCACTTGCTCTACCCCCCACTCGCTCTCCCCTCCAACTCGCTCTCCCCTCCCACTCGCTCTCCGCCCCACTCGCTCTACCCCCCACTCGCTCTCACCCCACTCGCTCTCCCCCCATTCGCTCTGCCCCCCCCAATTCGCTCTCCCCCCAACTCTCTCTCCCCCCCCATTCGCTCTCTCCCCCCCTCTCGCCCTCCCCCCTCGCTCTTCCCCCACCACTCGCTCTTTCCCCCCCACTCGCTCTTCCCCCCCACTTGCGCACCCCCCACTCTCTTTTCCCCCTCACTCGCTCTCTCCCGTATTCGCTCTCCCCCCACTCGCTCTCCCCCCCCACTCGCTCTCCCCCCACTCGCTCTCCCCCCACTCACTCTCCCCCCCACTCGCTCTCCCCCCCCACTCGCTCTCCCCCCCCACTCACTCCCCCCACACTCGCTCGCCCCGCCACTCGCTCGCCCCCCACTCGCTCTACCCCCCACTCGCTCTACCCCCCATTCGCTCTACCCCCCACTCACTCTCCCCTCCAACTCGCTCTCCCCTCCCACTCGCTCTCCCCCCCACTCGCTCTACCCCCCACTCGCTCTCACCCGACTCGCTCTCCCCCCAACTCGCTCTCCCCCCAACTCGCTCTCCCCCCCACTCGCTCTCCCCCCACTCGCTCTCCCCCCCACTCACTCTCCCCCCCCCACTCGCTCTCCCCCCAACTCGCTCTCCCCCCAACTCGCGCTCCCCCCCCCACTCGCTCTCCCCCCGCCCCCACTCGCTTTCCCCCCACTCGCTCTCCCCCCCCACTCGCTCTCCCCCCAACTCGCGCTCCCCCCCCCACTCGCTCTCCCCCCCGCCCCCCACTCGCTCTCCCCCCCTCGCTCTTCCCCCACCACTCGCTCTTTCCCCCCACTCGCTCTTCCCCCCCCACTCGCGCACCCCCCCACTCTCTCTTCCCCCTCACTCGCTCTCTCCCGCATTCGCTCTCCCTCCCCCACTCGCTCTCCCCCCCCACTCGCTCTGCCCCCCCACTCACTCTCCCCACCAATCGCACTCCCCCACTCGCTCTCCCCCCCACTCTCTCTCTCCCCCATTCGCTCTCCCCTGCCTGCTCGCTCTCCCCCCCCACTCGCTCTCTCCGCCACTCACTCTCCCCCCCCACCCTCTTCCCCCACACGCTCTCCTCCCCCACTCGCTCTCACCCCCCCACTCGCTCTCCCCCCACACTCGCTCGCCCCGCCACTCGCTCGCCCCCCACTCGCTCTACCCCCCACTCGCTCTACCCCCCACTCGCTCTCACCCGACTCGCTCTCCCCCCAACTCGCTCTCCCCCCCCACTCGCTCTCCCCCCACTCGCTCTCCCCCCCACTCACTCTCCCCCCCACTTGCTCTCCCCCCCCACTCACTCTCCCCCCCAACTCGCTCTCCCCCCCAACTCGCTCTCCCCCCAACTCGCGCTCCCCCCCCCACTCGCTCTCCCCCCGCCCCCCACTCGTTCTCCCCCCCTCGCTCTTCCCCCACCACTCGCTCTTTCCCCCACTCGCTCTTCCCCCCCACTCGCGCACCCCCCACTCTCTCTTCCCCCTCACTCGCTCTCTCCCGCATTCGCTCTCCCTCCCCCACTCGCTCTCCCCCCCCACTCGCTCTCCCCCCCACTCGCTCTCCCCCCACACTCGCTCTCCCCCACACTCGCTCTCCCCCCCCCACTCGCGCAACGCCCATTCTCTCTTCCCCCACACTCGCTCTCTCCCGCATTCGCCCCCCCCCACTCGCGCTACCCGCCACTCGCCCTCCCCACTCACTCTCCCCCCCCCACTCGCTTCCCCCCCACTCACTCTCGCCCCACTCGCTGCCCCCCACTCGCTCTCCCACCCCACCCGCTCCCCCCCCCACTCGCTCTTCCCCCCCCACTCGCTTTCCCCCCCCACTCGCTCTCCCCCCCCCACTCGCTCTCCCCCCACTCGCTTCCCCCCCACACGCTTCCCCCCCCACTCGCTCTCCCCCCCCACTCGCTCTCCCCTCCAACTCGCTCTCCCACTCGCTCTCGCCCCCCACTCGCTCTACCCCCCACTCGCTCTCACCCCACTCGCTCTCCACCCCCACTCGCTCTCACCCCCCACTTGCTCTCCCCCCCCACTCCCTCTCCCCCCCCCACAGTCGCTCTCCACCCCAACTCGCTCTCCACCCCTACTTGCTTTCCCCCCCACCCGCTTTCCCACCACCACTCGCTCTTCCCGCCACTCGCTCTCCCCTCCAACTCGCCCTCCCCTCCCACTAGCTCTCCCCCCCACTAGCTCTACCCCCCACTCGCTCTCCCTCCCATTCGCTCTCCCCCCAACTCGCTCTCCCCCCCCACTCGCTCTGCCCCCCAGTCGCTCCCCCCCCACTCACTCTTCCCCCACTTGCTCTCTCCCCCACTCGCTCTCCCCCCCACTCGCTCTCCCCCCCACTGGCTCTCCCCCCCCACTCGCTCTGCCCCCCACTCGCTCTGCCCTTCACTCGCTCCCCCCCATACTCGCTCTTCCCCCACTCGCTTCCCCCCCCCACTCGCACTCCCACCCACTCGCTCTCCCCCCCACTCGCTCTCCCCCCCACTCGCTCTCCTCCCCCACTCGCTCTCCTCCCCCACTCGCTTTCCCCCCCCACTCGCTCTCCCCCCCCAACTCGCTCTCCCCCCCCCTCGCTTCCCCCCCCCACACGCTCTCCCCCCACCACTCGCTCTCCCCCCACTCGCTCTCCCCTCCAACTCGCTCTCCCCTCCCACTCGCTCTCCCCCCCACTCGCTCTACCCCCCACTCGCTCTACCCCCCACTCACTCTCCCCCACACTCGCTCTCCCCCCACACTCGCGCAACGCCCACTCTCTCTTCCCCCCCACTCGCTCTCTCCCGCATTCGACCCTCCACACTCGCGCTACCCCCCCACTCGCCCTCCCCACTCACTCTCGCACCCACTCGCTTCCCCCCCACTCACTCTCCCCCCACTCGCTGCCCCCCACTCGCTCTCCCCCCCAGCTGCTCCCCCCCCACTCGCTCTCCCCCCCCAACTCGCTCTCCCCTCCACTCGCTCTTCCCCCCACTCGCTCTCCCCCCACTCGCTCACCCCCCCCACTCGGTCTCCCCCCAACTTGCTTCCCCCCCCCACTCGCTCTCCCCCCCACTCGCTCTCCCCCCCCACTTGCTCTCCTCCCCCAGTCACTCTCCCCCCACTCGCTCTCCCTCCACTCGCTCTCCCCCCCACTCGCTTTCTCCCCCCACTCGCTATCCCCCCACTCCCTCTCCCCCCCACTCGCTCTCCCCCACACTCGCTCTCCCCCCCACTCGCTCCCCCCCCACTCACTCTTCCCCCACTTGCTCTCTCCCCCACTCGCTTCCCCCCCCCCCACTCGCTATCCCCTCCACTCGCTCTCCCCCCCCACTCGCTCTCCCCCCCCACTGGCTCTCCCCCCCCCCACTCGCTCCCCCATACTCGCTCTTCCCCCACTCGCTCTCTCCCCCACTCGCTTCCCCCCTCCACTTGCACTCCCACCCACTCGCTCTCCCCCCCCCACTCGCTCTCCCCCCCCACTCGCTTTCCCCCCCACTCGCTCTCCCCCCCCACTCGCTCTCCCCCCACTCGCTTCCCCCCCCACACGCTCTCCCCCCCCCACTCGCTCTCCCCCCCCCACTCGCTCTCCCCTCCAACTCGAGCTCCCACTCGCTCTCCCCCCCACTCGCTCTCCCCTCCAACTCGAGCTCCCACTCGCTCTTCCCCCCACTCGCTCTCCCCTCCAACTCGCCCTCCCCTCCCACTAGCTCTCCCCCCCACTAGCTCTACCCCCCACTCGCTCTCCCTCCCATTCGCTCTCCCCCCAACTCGCTCTCCCCCCCAACTCGCGCTCCCCCCCCACTCTCTCTCCCCCCCCCACTCACTCTCCCCCCTCGCTCTTCCCCCACCACTCGCTCTTTCCCCCCACTCGCTCTTCCCCCCCACTCGCGCACACCCGCACTCTCTCTTCCCCCTCACTCGCTCTCTCCCGCATTCGCTCTCCCCCCACTCGCTCTTCCCCCACTCGCTCTCCCCCCCCACTCGCTTCCCCCCCTCTCGCTTCCCCCCCACTCGCTTCCCCCCCACTCGCTTCCCCCCCCACTCGCTCTACCCCCCCCCACTCGCTCTCCCCCCCACTCGTTGCCCCCCACTCGCTCTCCCCCCCGACACGCTCTCCCCCCCGACTCGCTCCCCCCCACTCGCTCTCCCCACTCGCTCTCCCCCGCACTCGCTCTCCCCCCACTCACTCTCCCCCCCCCACTCGCTCTCGCCCCCACTCACTCTCGCCCCCCACTCGCTTTCCCCCCCACTCGCTCTCCTCCCCCTCGCTCTCTCACCCCGCTCGCTCTCCCCCCCCCACACTCGCTCTCCCCCTCCCGCTCGCTCTCCCCCCCTCCCGCTCGCTCTCCCCTCCCGCTCGCTCTCCCCGCCCCCGCTCACTCTCCCCCCCCCCCCCCCCGCTCGCTCTCCCCCTCACCATCCTCCGTCTCCCCCCCCCCCACTCTCTCTCCCCCCTACTCGCTCTCCCCCCCCTACTCACTCTCCCCCCCCACTCGGGCTCCCCCCCACTCGATCTCCCCCCCCCCCACTCGCTCTCCTCCCCCACTCCTCTCCCCCCCATCCTCGGTCTCCCCCCCCCCCCCCCCCGCTCTCTCTCCCCCCTACTCGCTCTCCCCCCCTGCTCACTCTCCCCCCCCCACTTGGGCTCCCCCCCACTCGATCTCCCCCCCCCCACTCGCTCTCCTCCCCCACTCCTCTCCCCCCCCCCACTCGCTCTCCACCCCCACTCGCTCTCCCCCCCACTTTCGCTCCCCCCACTCGCTCTCCCCCCCCCCACTCGCTCTCCCCCCCACTCGCTCTCCCCCCCCCACTCGCTCTGCCCCCACTCGCTCTCCCCCCAACTCGCGCTCCCCCCCCACTCGCTCTCCCCCCCCCCACTCGCTCTCACCCCTCGCTCTTCCCCCACCACTCGCTCTTTCCCCCCACTCGCTCTTCCCCCCTACACGCGCACCCCCCTCTCTCTCTTCGCCCTCACTCGCTCTCTCTCCCGCATTCGCTCTCCCCCCCACCCGCTCCCCCCCCACCCGCTCTCCCCCCCCACTCGCTCTCCCCCCCCCACTCGCTCTCCCCCCCCCACTCACTCTCCCCCACTCACACTCCCCCCCCAGTCGTTCTCCCCCCACTCACTATCCCCCCCACTCGCTATCCCCCCACTCGCTCTCTCCCCCCCACTCACTCTCCCCCCCCACTCGCTCTCCCCCCACTCGCTCTCCCCCCACTTGCTCTCCTCCCCCACTCGCTCTCCTCCCCCACTCGCTCTCCCCCCCCCACTTGCTCTCCCCCCACTCGCTCTCCACCCCCACTCGCTCTCACCCCCCACTTCCTCTCCCCCCCACTCGCTCTCCCCCCCCCCAACTCGCTCTCCCCCCCACTCGCTCTCCCCCCCCCACTCGCTCTCCCCCCCCCACTCGCTCTCCCCCCCACTCGCTCTCCCCCCACTTGCTCTCCCCCCCACTCGCTCTCCTCCCCCACTCGCTCTCCTCCCCCACTCGCTCTCCTCCCCCACTCGCTCTCCCCCCCCACTCGCTCTCCCCCCACTCGATCTCCACCCCCCACTCGCTCTCACCCCCCACTTGCTCTCCCCCCCACTCCCTCTCCCCCCCCCACACTCGCTCTCCACCCCAACTCGTTCTTCCCCACCGCTCGATCTCCTCCCCCCCCACTTGCTCTCCCCCCCCCCACTCGCTCTCCACCCCCTACTTGCTTTCCCCCCACCCGCTTTCCCACCACCACTCGCTCTTCCCCCCCGCTCGCTCTCCCCCCCGCTCGCTCTTCCCCTCCGGCTTGGTCTCTCACCCCCCCCCCGCTCGCTCTCCCCCCCCACTCACCCTCCCCCCCCACTCACCCTCCCCCCCCCCCACTCATTCTCCTCCCCCACTCGCTATCCCACCCACTCGCTCTCCCCCCCAACTCACTCTCCCCTCCCACTCGCCCTCCCCCCCACTCGCTCTCCCCACCCACTCGCTCTTCCCCCCACTCGCTCTCCCCCCCACTCGCTCTCCCCCCACTCGCTCTCCCCCCCCACTCGCTCTCCCCCCACTCGCTTCCTCCCCCCACATGCTCTCCCCCCCACTCGCTCTCCCCCCCCCACTCGCTCTCCCCTCCAACTCGCTCTCCCCTCCCACTCGCTCTCCCCCCCCCCACTCGCTCTACCCCCCACTCGCTCTACCCCCCACTCACTCTCCCCCACACTCGCTCTCCCCCCACACTCGCGCAACGCCCACTCTCTCTTCCCCCCCACTCGCTCTCTCCCGCATTCGCCCCCCCCACTCGCGCTACCCTCCACTCGCCCTCCCCACTCACTCTCCCCCCCACTCGCTTCCCCCCCCACTCACTCTCCCCCCACTCGCTGCCCCCCACTCGCTCTCCCCCCCCACCTGCTCCCCCCCCACTCACTCTCCCCCAACTCGCTCTCCCCTCCACTCGCTCTTCCCCCCACTCGCTCCCCCCCCCACTCGCTCACCCCCCCACTCGGTCTCCCCCCAACTTGCTTCCCCCCCACTCGCTCTCCCCCCCACTCGCTCTCCCCCCCACTTGCTCTCCCCCCCACTCGCTCTCCCCCCCCACTTGCTCTCCTCCCCCAGTCGCTCTCCCCCCCACTCACTCTCCTCCCACTCGCTCTCCCCCCCCACTCGCTTCCCCCCCACTCGCTTCCCCCCCACTCGCTCTACCCCCCCCACTCGCTCTCCCCCCCACTCGTTGCCCCCCACTCGCTCTCCCCCCCGACTCGCTCTCCCCACTCGCTCTCCCCACTCGCTCTCCCCCGCACTCGCTCTCCCCCCACTCACTCTCCCCCCCCACTCGCTCTCGCCCCCACTCACTCTCGCCCCCACTCGCTTTCCCCCCCACTCGCTCTACTCCCCCCTCGCTCTCTCACCCCGCTCGCTCTCCCCCCCCACACTCGCTCTCCCCCTCCCGCTCGCTCTCCCCCCTCCCGCTCGCTCTCCCCCCTCCCGCTCGCTCTCCCCCCTCCCGCTCGCTCTCCCCGCCCCCGCTCACTCTCCCCCCCCCCCCCCCGCTCGCTCTCCCCCTCACCATCCTCCGTCTCCCCCCCCCCCCCCCACTCTCTCTCCCCCCTACTCGCTCTCCCCCCCTACTCACTCTCCCCCCCCACTCGGGCTCCCCCCCACTCGATCTCCCCCCCCCCACTCGCTCTCCTCCCCCACTCCTCTCCCCCCCATCCTCTGTCTCCCCCCCCCCCCCCGCTCTCTCTCCCCCCTACTCGCTCTCCCCCCCTGCTCACTCTCCCCCCCCCACTCGGGCTCCCCCCCCACTCGATCTCCCCCCCCCCCCACTCGCTCTCCTCCCCCACTCCTCTCCCCCCCCCACTCGCTCTCCACCCCCACTCGCTCTCCCCCCCCACTTTCGCTCCCCCCCACTCGCTCTCCCCCCCCCACTCGCTCTCCCCCCCCACTCGCTCTCCCCCCCCACTCGCTCTGCCCCCACTCGCTCTCCCCCCAACTCGCGCTCCCCCCCACTCGCTCTCCCCCCCCACTCGCTCTCACCCCTCGCTCTTCCCCCACCACTCGCTCTTTCCCCCCACTCGCTCTTCCCCCCCACACGCGCACCCCCCTCTCTCTCTTCGCCCTCACTCGCTCTCTCCCGCATTCGCTCTCCCCCCCCACCCGCTCCCCCCCAACCGCTCTCCCCCCCCACTCGCTCTCCCCCCCCCACTCGCTCTCCCCCCCACTCGCTCTCCCCCCCCCACTCGCTCACCCCCCCACTCGCTCTCCCCCCCCACTCGCTCTCCCCCCCCACTCGCTCTCCCCCCCACTCGCTCTCCCCCCCACTCGCTCTCCCCCCCACTCGCTCTCCCCCCCCCACTCGCTCTCCCCCCACTCGCTGCCCCCCACTCGCTCTCCCCCCCCACCCTCTCTCCCTTCCCACCCGCTCTGCCCTCCACTCGCTCTCGCCCCCACTCGCTGTCCCCCCCCCACTCACTCTCCCCCACTCACACTCCCCCCCCAGTCGTTCTCCCCCCACTCGCTATCCCCCCCACTCGCTATCCCCCCCACTCGCTCTCCACCCCCCACTCGCTCTCACCCCCCACTTCCTCTCCCCCCCACTCGCTCTCCCCCCCCCCACTCGCTCTCCCCCCCACTCGCTCTCCCCCCCCACTCGCTCTCCCCCCCCACTCGCTCTCCCCCACTTGCTCTCCCCCCCACTCGCTCTCCTCCCCCACTCGCTCTCCTCCCCCACTCGCTCTCCTCCCCCCACTCGCTCTCCCCCCACTCGATCTCCACCCCCACTCGCTCTCACCCCCCACTTGCTCTCCCCCCCACTCCCTCTCCCCCCCCCCGCTCGCTCTCCCCCCCGCTCGCTCTTCCCCTCCGGCTTAGTCT